>NW_026047877.1:0-37413 GCF_023864345.2 Schistocerca serialis cubense
CGGGGTACGGCCACGAGGTTGGTCGCCGTGGCGTGGAATGGTGGCACGCCTCGTTGGCGTGGTTTTTGACCCATTGGTGTTGTTGGTGTGTGTGTGTGTGTGAGACCCGTCTGCGAGGGGGGGACAGTGTGATCGGCGACTTTTGTGTCACCGTAACGACGGCCGTTTGCGGGTTTGTTTTTTTGCACATCATACATGGCGAGGGTGAAATGTGAAATGTTTTTGTTTGGTTTTTTTTGCCGCCCACTATTCCCTTTGCTGTACGCCGAGTTTGACAATGGTGCGACGTAACTGCAGCGTGGAGGTGTGTGAGTGACGTTGAAATGAACGTGCCATTAAGACGCATTGTTGTTGTATTGTACTGTACGTGTACGGCGACACGCACGATGATGTACCAATTCGACTCTGATGTTTGATAGCCGTGTCTGACTGATTGCGTACGACGCACGCACACCGATGTCGTCATTCAAGATGCACGCTAGACGACGACGGCGGCGGCGGCGGTCGTTTGTTTGGCGAATGTCTGTACACGTGTTTGTCTGTGTCCATCCGGTATGTATTTGTTTGTTTGAAAGTGTTTTGTGTGTCGGTGACGTGGTCCGATCCGTCGCCCCCTGAGTAACTGTCGATCGGCGCGATAGACCGGCGTCACGCAACTGAACCGAAGTCTTGGGCACACCCGTCATACTGTTGTACACCGTCGCGCTGAGAACGGTAACGAAAGGTTGACTTTGATCGGTCGAATGTCTGGGCAGAACGTGAGGAATGAGGCGAGAGTGCAAGGAGGGGGGGGGGGCAAAAGAGAGAGGAAGGGAAAAAGGGGAGAAACGCATTCGTAGAGCAACGGAACGTTCCCGTGTCGGAGGCGTATTGGAGCCGCACTGAAATGCGTTTAACGGCGGCGCGGCTGCAAGTGTCTGCCGTGGTGAACGTTACCTTTGACGGCTGCATTGGGCTTTGCCTTTGCTTTTGCTTTTGCTTTCGCTTTCGCGTTCGCTTTCGCTTTCCCGGATGTACGTAACGTTTGTTGATATGGTTCTGAGGAAGAGTGTATGACAGTGCCGTGCCGTCCATGTTCGTGTGCCCTCCCATTGTGTGTATGCTATTGTCTGTGTACTTGAATGATGTATGTAGGTGTTAGTGGACATGTTTTACCAGTGGGGGGAAATGGATCGTCGATAGTTGCCGTCACTCTGTCACGGTCGAGATGACGCACCCTCCGTACAGAAAGGTGTCGAGAAAGTGAGTGAGTGTGTGCGTCCGTGAATTGGCAGTGTTTGGAGGTGGGCGTGCCCTGGATGTGGCCCGGAAAAGGCTGTTCGTTAGGCGGTAGTGTTGTGTGGACAGGGGAGGGGGCATGCGTAACGCTGCTGGCATGGCATTTCGGGAGATGGGAGGGGGCAAACGAGGAAACGAGGAGCGGCGGCCAAAGACGGGACGGGGAGGGGCGCGGTGTGGGTGGCTTGCGCCTGTGCTCGGCGTTGTGGTTTGTGCAAAAGAGGAGGAGAAAAACAATGTGAGTTGCCAGGGAGGGGAGCGGTGTTGTGTTGTGGTTGTCGTGGTGTAGCCGCAGACGCGGCTGTCAGTGAACGTGGCGAGACGGACGGATGCGCGGAGGGGCGGGGGGCGGCGCATTTCGCCGGTGCCGTGCCGTGCCGTGCCGTGCCGTGCCGTGCCGTGCCGTGCCGTGCCATGCCTGAAAGCCGCGTGGTCGCTGTGTTGTTGGTGGCGTGGGGGCGAGGAGAGTACCGTACGGGTGTGCTTGTGCGCCGGAAATGGCACACTGCGCCCGCCCGTCTTGGAGCTGATGGCTGTGGTGTGGAAATGGGGCGCGGTGATGTTGAAGCAGTTGAAGAACAGAAAAGAAACCAAGAAAACGGAAGGCGTGATGCGGCGGTGGTGGTGAGAGCGGAAAAACAAAACAAAAAAAAAAAAAACAACAAAAAAAAAGAAGGAAAAACAACAAGAAACAAAAAAGAAAACAAAAAGTCTATCAATATTAAAATGTAAATGGAAATGGAAATGGACCCAGGTATAACCTCCCTGCACAAATAGCAGAGAGTCCGATGATAATAAAAATGTGCCAGAATGTTAACGTCCCTACAAAACAAACCCAACGGTAATATTAATGAAAGAGTGAACCGTATGTAACATTGCAACAGACATAATGAAACCTGATAAATTGTATAAGGGCAGCAGCGTTGACCTTTGGCCCTGTATTCAGAATAAAAGAGCCAAAGATCGTTACCCCAATGAAAAAGACACTGAAACACGTATGTAACATAGTAGCGATGGCGAGACGTTGTAGCATCTGTGACCAGAGAGTTTGCGCTGGACTGCGCGAGTGTTGCGAGCGGTTCTCAGTCAGTCAGTCTGTCTGTCAGTAGTCGTTGCGAGTCCGTAGCTCTGTGTAGTTGAGGGCTGTACTCTGTCAGTAGTCGTCGCGTGCAGTACGCTAATAGTCGTCATGCAGAGCGGTCGGTCAGTAGTAGCAGCCGAGTGCGGTTGTGTGATGTAGGTGGTCGGCAACACTGGTCAAGATGGTGAATAAGGTATACTGTTAATTAATATAATCATTAGATAATGAAAAAGTGTAATTATTCTCCAACAAGTTCCCCAATAATAATTTTTATTTCAAAAGCATTTTTCAAACATTTAATTTGTTATTGAACTAAAGAGTTCGTTGCACTTCACATTTCATTCCACTGCTTTGAAGAAAAATGTCACTAAAATCACAAAAAAAGAGAATATTATTATTTGCAAATGCAGTTCCTCCAAGCGCTGCGCAACAACCAGAGCAGAAATGTGACATCCATTTATTCGGAGGTAAGACTTTAATTCTGATTGTTTTGCACAGGGCCAAAGACCGATATTTCGGTTTAATTGAAGTTTTCTTGTCACTGAACGGACGTTTGTAAATGTTGTGTGAAGACTTTATATTTGAGTCAGATTGCGAATTTCACATTTTTGTTGCCATTTTCAATACCTCTCATTGTGGGCGAGGTTACAATTAGCGCAATGTCCATTAGCATCCGTAAATAACATTGTCCATTATTTTAAATTTTGCTGGGAGGTTACAACACACACACACAAAAAAAAAAAAAAACAAAAAATTGCATTTATATCCGCTCCTCAATTGTAGATACCCCTTACACAGCTGTGTGCAATGAATGAGTGCTGGCTGGTAATTAATTGCACTCCTTGGAGGGAAATGCCATAGGAAGTAGTCTTTAAAAAGTGAATGTTTTTCGTTAAGAGACAAAAGTTACTTTAGAAAAAAAGTAATAGTGGGGCTTTTGTTGTTGAACAAAAGAAGTACAATGAACATACGTTATCAGATTTGCGCAATGCAGCGTCACACCACCTTTTGATTATAACACAATATACTATACATCGTCCCGAACCGTGACCAGAGTCGCGAGACGAGCAGAGCACGCCGCCGACGCCCGCTCAGTACAACCGTCGACCCGCTACTACTGTCGACCGACTACTACCTCTCCCGACTCGCGCTACAATATATATAACAACTGTTCCTGGCGACCCCGGTGCGTGCCACTACTGTCGTCTGGCGCGGTCCAAGCGCCGACTAGCAGCGATAAAGAACTCTCTGGTCAGACAGAGATGCTGTCATGCCTCGCCATCGCTCTGGTAATGAATACATACGTGTTGCAGCGTGCGTACCACCGGAACACGCAGTGGCGGAGCCAAAGACTGTGTTGTCGAGGTCGAGTGCGAGTGGGAAGAGAGGCAGCGTCGGCACGGAGATGCAAGCGAGCGCGAGACGCACGGGGGCTGCGGCGTGGCGCGTTTGCGGTCGGCGCCTTTGGTGGCAACGGCCGGGACAAGCAGCGGTGTATGGTGTGGTGCGGGGCGGACAGGGGCGGCGGTGGACGGGGAGGAGGCGGCGCGACGACGGCATGGGGGCGAAAACGGGACGGGGGACGGCGGATGTTGAGAGGCGTCACGCGCGGACAGGACACAGACACAGAGACACACAGATTGGAAAGGGAGGGTGCGCGGTAGTAGTTGGGAATGTGCGTACCGTGCGGGATGGGAGTGGGCGAGGAACACGGTCGTGGCCCCTGTTTTGGGTGCGTGTGATGACGTCGGTGTGTTGTGGGAAGGGAAGGTGCTGTGGCGGCGGCGCGTAATGGGCGTAGGCCGAAAAGAGAAAGGAACGTGGGCAGTGTGTTGGCACGCGTCGGTTCGACTGCGACGTTGATGGGCAGGGCAGGGGCAAGGTTAATGGTGGTAGGAGTAGGCGTGTGGGCGCAAAAAATCTGCCGCTGCAGGCGGTGCCGTAACCGCCATGGCGGGAAGGAGAGAAAGAAAGAAAGAAAGAAACAAAAAAAAAAAAAAGAAAAGGAGGGGGGGGTGGGCGAAAGTGGAGAGGCGGTGGTGTGAGAAGGGCGGGGGCGGAAGGAAGGCAGGAAGGACAAGAGGCGAGGCGACGGCTTGCTTTGTGTATCGGTCGGTCTCTGGCTATGCTTCGTTTTCTGCAGCAGGGTCGGTGCGCGGCGTGGCTCGCGGCAGTGGGAACGCCTGGTGGCTGGACGGCCAGCAATGCGGTTGGATGGGCGGCCACAGCACCGCACCTGTGCCCGAGGAGGAGACGCTGGCGGCGGGCCCTGAGGTGAGGCCGGCTCGGCTGGGGCTGTGGATGTGTAGGTGTGCGCCGCTGCTGCAACAACGAGTAAAACGCGAGAAGGAGGGATGGCGGTAGAGAGAGAAAAAAAAAAAAGGTCGTGTTGTGTTGATGCGCAGGCAGACGCGTACAGAGGGACGAGCCCGGTCTGCAGCAGGGTGTGGCCGTGCCGAGTGCAGAGCAGCGGCGGCTCGGTTCGGTTCGGCCCGGCCCGGCGGGCCGCGCTGTTGTCGCGGACGTGAGCGCCCCCTGGCGGGTGGCCGGAGGCGGCGCGGCGTGTTGGACGTGTGGCTGGTGGCAGTGCACAATTTGCGAGTGGCTGGCGGTGTGGTGTGGCGGTTGGCGCGTCGGGCGGCGGAGAGGTATGTGTTGCGGGGCGCCCTTTGCTGCGCTGCGTCGTTGCGTGTGCCGTACAGGGCGGGCGCTTGTCGACTGTGTGGGCGGTGTGGCGAATTGGCGTGAAACGGCTGCCGAGAGGTGTGTGGTAGCGAGCCGGTCGGTGGTGTCGGTGCGAAGGGGAATGTGCGTGCGTTTGGCGGTTTCGGTGTGCTTTTTGCGGCGTGAGAGTGGGAATTAGTGGGGCCGGCTGTTGTGTTGGTTCCTTGTGTCTTGTGTCGCGTAGCTTGATGGCAACGTGGAAGGACGCCGGTTTCGTTTCGAGCCTTGCGTGTGGTTGTCGACGTTGACTGGTTGGCGTGTGCCGATGCACGTGCATGTGTGGGTCGCGAGTGCGTTTTTGGCTGGCTGTGTGTGTGTGTGTGTGTGTTGTTTTGGGGGGGAAGGGGGAGGCGGTGGTGAAAGTGCAGTCGTTGCCACGGGCGTCGTCGGGTGGGGCTGGGGCTGTGCGTCGTGGCGGAAAGGTGGTAGGTTGCGGGAAGCGAGCCCGTCGTTGACGGTGTCGCGTGAGTTGTGAATCGAGTGGGGCGCGGGGCGCGGGACAGGAGCAGCGTGCCGCTGCGTCGTGGTCGTCAGCAGAGGCTGTGCGTGTGCTTGTCCTTTTTGTGGGCGGTTCGTGCGAGGCGTTTTTGTTTTGTGTTGCCCTAGTTGTTAGTTTATTGTGTTTGTGTTTGTTATTTTGAGACGACGACTGGTTGGTGGCGTGCGCGCGAAGTGGCGGTGTGCGCTTCCCGTGTCGTTTGATTTTTTTGTTTTTGTGTGTTTTTTTTTTGTTTTTTGCACTGGGCCCCGGTGGGTGGGTGCGTGTGTGTCGATTGCCGGCTGGCGAAAGGTGCGCCATCGGCGGGGTGGGTCGCCGGCACAAGTAGAGGCGGCGGCGTTGTTGCTGTTGTTGTGTGGTGTTTGTTTTGTTCGGCTGTGTCGGCGAGCTGTGTTGCGGTGCGTGTGAATGGTGGTGCAAAAGTGCTGGCGTTGGGGCTGCGACTGCGACGGCGGCGAGCCGCGGGCGCGCCATTGATAGTGATGTTGTGAACAGCGGCTGTGTACGGTAGTGGTGTTGTTGTAGCACGACGTGCATCCGGGCCGGCGCGGAAAGCGCAGTTGCGGGCGGTTGCCCTTCGGTGCCAGCCATGTCGCGTGAGCGGCGGGTTGCTCTGGTGTCGACACGTGGTGCTCTGGGTTGTTGTGTGGTGCCCTTTGGCCGGTGGGGGTGGTTCGCGTGTGTCCTCGTTCGCGCTCGGTGTCTGGTCGTGGTCGTGCTGCTCCCCCGTCTGTCGGCGGTTTCCGACGTCGTCTGTACGTTTTTTTTGTTCGTTTGCGGCGTGCCTGCCGACGTCCGTCCCGTCGCGACCTTTCAACCGAAAGTGTGGCGCCCGAAGGTGAACGAACGTAACCCTGACCTCGGCGCTTTACGCTGAGCCGAGCGAACCGAACCGAACCGAACCTAACCTGTGGTGTGGCGAGGTGAGCTCAGCCTGTGAGCCCCTAACGTCTACGTAAGGTAAGCTGTCCGGCTCACGCCTCACGTTTGAACGCTTTTCTAACCTACGTTTGACGCTTCTTAACCTAGCACCGACCCCTTAACCTAACGTGTAACCTAACCTAACCTAACCTCTGACGCCTGACGTGTTTGAATGCTTAACCTAAGTTTGACGCTTAACCTAACCCAAGTCCCCTTAACCTAACCCACGTCCACCTAACCTAACCTAACGTAGACGTGTAAACGTAATGTGTAACGCGTAACGTGTAAGGTCGGCTGTCGTGTGTGCTTGACGGCAGATTGGGTTGGTCTGTAGATTCGGATTGCGGTTTGCCTCGGTCGAGGGGTTGGGTCGGAAGCGCGAGGGGCGGCGGCGCCTGTTGCGCAGGCGGCGTCCGTTTGCGGCGGGCAATTGTTGAGAAACGGCTGTGAATGTTGGCGGGCGAGAGGAGGAGGACGGCGCGCGATGTGGCCCGACGGCTGCGGGCCGATCGGGAAACGGCGGGAGGGCGACGGAAGGCGATGGGGCGGCGGAGGCGCGTTTGCACGGCCGTCATCGCCGCACGCCTCGGCTTGTGTGGCTGTGGCGCCGGCCGCGCTGGCCGGGCTGCCGCGGCGACGGTGTGGGAGTTTTGCCGAAGGTTTGGCCATTGTGGCGGGTCGTCGGCTGGGGCTGTGGGGGCGGCATTTGGGCGGGGGCGGCGATTCTCGGCGGGCCGACCCCAGGCTGTAGCGCGCGGTAGCTGCAGTTTGGCCGTGGTTTGCGGCGCTGCCGTGGCGACTGGTTGGCGACTGTGGTGTGGCTGTGTGTAGCCCCATCCTCGGTGGTTTGAAAGGCGCGGGCGGTTGTGGCGCAGGTTTGGGGCTGCTCCGCACAGGCTGTCGGACGTTGGGCGGTAGCAAGCGCGGGAGGCGCGGCGCGGCGGCGCGCAGAGTGGCGGCCGCTCTCTCGGCCGTCCGCGCCCGCCCGCGACACTGGCTGGGCCTTGTGATTCTCTGCTCTGCTGCTGTGCTGTGCTTGCGTGCCTGCCGTCCCGCTCGCTCTCGCTGTGTGTTACGCGCGTCGTCGAAATGGCAGATCAGGCGGCTACGAACGAGACTGCTGCGGCACCCCGCCGCCACCGGCACTACGAAGAAGGCCAAGTCTGCGTCGTCTGCGAAGAAGCCGCGCGCCAAGCCTGCGCACCCCGCGCACCTCTGAGATGGTGACGGCCGCCATCAAGAGTCTGAAGGAGCGCGGCGGGTCGTCGCTGCAGGCGATCAAGAAGTACATAGCCGCGCACTACAAGCTGGACGCGGAGAAGCTGGCGCCGTTTATCAAGAAGTACCTCAAGTCGGCCGTCGTGGCGGGCGAGCTGGTGCAGACGAAGGGGAAGGGCGCGTCCGGCTCGTTCAAGCTTGCCGGCGCCGGCGGCGGGGGGGCGGCCGAGGGCGGCAAGGCTCGTGCTGGCGGTGCCAAGAAGAAGCGCGCCGCTCCGGCCAGCAAGGAGAAGAAGGGCGCCCGTGCGGCCGGCGCAAAGAAGGCTGGTGGCGTGAAGGCGGCGACCGGTCGGAAGGCGGGCGCCGCCAAGAAGGCGTCTGCGGCGTCGGCCGCTCCCGCGGGTGCGAAGAAGGCGGCTGCGGCCAAGCCGGCCAAGGCCAAGTCGCCGTCGAAGGCGAAGAAGGCCGCCAAGGGTTCCGACGAAGAAGCCGAAGGCGCCGCGCCCGAAGAAGGCGACGACGCCGTCTAAGGCGAAGGCTTCGCCCAAGAAGAAGAAGTAGAGTAGAGGAGAAAGAGATGGGAATGGAAGGGTTTGGCGCTTGACTCCGTCGTCCCCCACCCCCCGTCGTCGTCTAGTGGCGCGCAAGAGACGCGCGGCCCAAAACGGCCCTTCTCAGGGCCATCAAAGCACGTCGGGGAAGGTTTTGATTGTCGTGTTGCGTTTGGTGTGGGTGTCTGTCTGGCGTTTCTGTATGCCCGTGGGGATGCTGTTTGCGTGCCGTGGTGGTTGGATTGCGGGGGTCGGTGGCGGGTGTGGGCGGCGGTAGCGGTAAGCGGTGTTGTTGTTGTCGTGGTTGATTGTCGCCGTGTTTGTGGCGGCGGCCGACGGTTGGTTTTCTGTCGCGTTGTTTTGTTTGAATACGTTGGTTGGCTTGCCTGCGTTCGTTCTTCTCGGATGTCTGTCTTGTCGAGTCGTGTCTGGTCTTTGTTTTGTTTTGTTCCTTTGTGTGTGTGTGTGTGTGTGATGTTTTGCAACGGGGGGCACGTTGAGATGCGGAAGGAGTCGGCGGGGATTTCGGTGGCGTGTAGAGCGAGCGAGCGCGCCTGCCTGGCCGTTGGCCGTCGGAGTGGAGTGCGGGGTTTTTTTTGTTTTCGAAACGAAAGCGGCGGCCGGCCAGCCACCCGTGCGGTGTGACGTCGGCCGTTGGGTATTGTGCGCTTTGAGCGCCGGGGAGGGATGATGTGTGATTGTTGCGCGCTGCTAGCAGGCAGGCAGAGTGAGCGGGTGTGGCGGACGGACGGGAAGTGGTGGTTTTTTGTTTTGTTTTTGGGTTGCGGGGCGAGAGGCAGGCGACCGACAAAGTTTGCTCGCGACGGAGAGATGTTAGTGGCCCTGAAAAGGGCCGTTTTTGTTTGTGCGGTGCGGTGCCGCGGCGCGGTTTAGGCGCGCTCGCCGCGGATGCGGCGCGCGAGCTGGATGTCCTTGGGCATGATGGTGACGCGCTTGGCGTGGATTGCGCACAGGTTGGTGTCTTCGAAGAGGCCGACGAGGTAGGCCTCGCTGGCCTCCTGCAGGGCCATGACTGCGGAGCTCTGGAAGCGCAGGTCGGTCTTGAAGTCCTGGGCGATCTCGCGCACTAGGCGCTGGAATGGCAGCTTGCGGATGAGCAGCTCTGTGCTCTTCTGGTAGCGCCTGATTTCTCGCAGGGCGACGGTGCCCGGCCTGTAGCGGTGGGGCTTCTTGACGCCTCCGGTGGCGGGCGCGCTCTTCCTCGCCGCCTTGGTGGCGAGCTGTTTGCGCGGCGCCTTTCCGCCGGTGGACTTGCGGGCCGTTTGCTTTGTGCGGGGCCATGGCGGTAGCGGTAGCGGTAGCGGAGCGGCGTGCGTGGAGGTTAGGTGCGGCGCGGCGTCCGGTGCTGCCTTGACAACGGGCCCGCGCGCCTCCGTGCTGCGCTTATATGCCCTCGGTTGCGCGTGGTGGGGGGAGGGCGGGCCAGAGTCTATATAGGGGGGGCGGCGGGCGCGCTGGGCGCAGACCGTAGCCGACTCGCCAGCCGCTGCAGCTGCTGTTTGTGCACGTTTTGCTTTGCCCGAGGAAGGAAGGATGACAGGCCGCGGCAAGGGAGGAAAGGGGCTCGGCAAGGGTGGCGCCAAGCGGCACCGCAAGGTGTTGCGCGACAACATCCAGGGCATCACGAAGCCCGCCATCCGCCGCCTGGCTCGCAGGGGCGGCGTGAAGCGCATCTCTGGTCTGATCTACGAGGAGACCCGCGGGGTGCTGAAGGTGTTCCTGGAGAACGTGATCCGCGACGCGGTGACGTACACTGAGCACGCCAAGCGCAAGACTGTGACGGCCATGGACGTGGTGTACGCCCTGAAGAGGCAGGGGGCGCACCCTGTACGGTTTCGGCGGTTAGGCTGCGTCGCAGCGGGCGCTGGCCTTCCCGCGGCCGTGCTTGTGGGTGGGAGAGACTAGAAAACGGCCCCTTTTCAGGGCCACCACACTGTTCGGAAGTTGAAAAGTGCGAAAGAGTCTGTGTTGTTGTTGCTGCGTGTGTGCGCTGTGTTGTTTGTTTGTTTGTTTCTTTCTTTCTTTCTTTCCGTTTGAGCGACGTGATGTGACTGGGAGGGGAGAAGGAAAGGAAACGTGTCATGTGGCTGGCTGTGTGTGGAGCTGCTTCGTTTGTGTGTCTTTGTATCGATCGCGACGGAGATGGCGGGCTGTGTGTTGTTGTGCGAGAGGCGGTGATTATTTGCTTGCGTGGTTTGTCTCTGTGTGTTTGTTTGCGGCGGCGTTGGGGTTTCCGAGGCAAGGCGTGTGGGCATAGGCGGCCGGATCAGCTGTTTCGTTCGTGTCGACGGCCGTTGCGCGCGGGAGTGGAGGGCGGTGTGTCGACACGCCTCCCTTTAACAATGGTCATTATTGCTGCCGTTGTCGGTTTGGAAGGCGACTGCGACCGTGCAAAATGTGTGTGTGTTGGGCCACACGGGCTGTGTGGACGACAAGATGGCGGACGTGCGCCGGCGGCGGCTGTGCTGTGACAGTGCAAAGTTAAAACAAAACAAGGTGCGGCGAGGACGACTGAAATTTTGCTTTGGACGTAGGTGTGTGTGGTGGCCCTGAAAAGGGCCGATTGTTGTGGGCCGAGCCGAGCCGGCAAAGCGCGTTGCGTGCAGGGGAGCACGCGGCGCTGCGATTGCCTGGCCTCCTTTAGGCCTTCTTCTCGGTCTTCTTTGGCAGCAGGACGGCCTGGATGTTGGGCAGGACACCACCCTGTGCGATGGTGACGCCCGACAGGAGCTTGTTGAGCTCCTCGTCGTTGCGGATGGCAAGCTGCAGGTGGCGCGGGATGATGCGCGTCTTCTTGTTGTCGCGGGCCGCGTTTCCGGCCAGCTCGAGCACCTCAGCCGCGAGGTACTCCATGACGGCGGCGAGGTAGACGGGCGCCCCGGCGCCGACGCGCTCTGCGTAGTTTCCCTTGCGCAGGAGGCGGTGGATTCTGCCGACCGGGAACTGGAGCCCAGCCCCTGCTTGAGCGGGACTTTGACTTGCCCTTGACTTTGCCTCCCTTTCCGCGTCCGGACATGGCGATGGGCTAGCGACGGTGCACACGAAACGGAAACGAAAACGACCGGTGCGAGCGGCAGCGAGTCGAGCAGCGGAGTGCGTGCCGGCGCAGCCGGGGTGGGGGTGCTTTATGGGCTCGGGTGCGGCGGCCGGTTGCGCGCGCGCCCCATTGGTCGGCGGCCGCAACAGGGCGAGCTGGTAAAGGTGCGGCGGCGGCTGGCGGCGGGTGCCACTGTGTGGGGAGACGCTGACTAGAGCGGAGCGCTTGCTACTGGTGTTGCTGCTGCCGTACGTTGGTTCGAGATGCCGCCCAAGACTAGCGGGAAGGCCGCCAAGAAGGCTGGCAAGGCGCAGAAGAACATTTCGAAGGGCGACAAGAAGAAGAAGCGCAAGAGGAAGGAGAGCTATGCCATCTACATCTACAAGGTGCTGAAGCAGGTGCACCCTGACACGGGCATCTCGTCGAAGGCGATGAGCATCATGAACAGCTTCGTGAACGACATTTTCGAGCGCATTGCGGCCGAGGCTTCTCGCCTGGCGCACTACAACAAGCGCTCGACCATCACGTCCCGCGAGATCCAGACCGCTGTGCGGCTGTTGCTGCCTGGCGAGCTGGCCAAGCACGCCGTGAGCGAGGGCACGAAGGCGGTGACCAAGTACACGAGCTCCAAGTAAGGAGGTGGCTCTGGAATGGAAGGAAGGATGGAGAAGGCTCCTCCGTTGCGAGAGCGGCAAAACGGCCCTTTTCAGGGCCACCAACTTGCCTTTTGCGGGAAGGGCGGAATTGTTGTTGTTTGTGTGGACGGCTGTGATGTGTGTGTGTGCATTTTGATTGTGGGTGGGGGGGCGCGTCAAAGCGTGTTGCGCGGGGTACGGCCACGAGGTTGGTCGCCGTGGCGTGGAATGGTGGCACGCCTCGTTGGCGTGGTTTTTGACCCATTGGTGTTGTTGGTGTGTGTGTGTGTGTGAGACCCGTCTGCGAGGGGGGGACAGTGTGATCGGCGACTTTTGTGTCACCGTAACGACGGCCGTTTGCGGGTTTGTTTTTTTGCACATCATACATGGCGAGGGTGAAATGTGAAATGTTTTTGTTTGGTTTTTTTTGCCGCCCACTATTCCCTTTGCTGTACGCCGAGTTTGACAATGGTGCGACGTAACTGCAGCGTGGAGGTGTGTGAGTGACGTTGAAATGAACGTGCCATTAAGACGCATTGTTGTTGTATTGTACTGTACGTGTACGGCGACACGCACGATGATGTACCATTCGACTCTGATGTTTGATAGCCGTGTCTGACTGATTGCGTACGACGCACGCACACCGATGTCGTCATTCAAGATGCACGCTAGACGACGACGGCGGCGGCGGCGGTCGTTTGTTTGGCGAATGTCTGTACACGTGTTTGTCTGTGTCCATCCGGTATGTATTTGTTTGTTTGAAAGTGTTTTGTGTGTCGGTGACGTGGTCCGATCCGTCGCCCCCTGAGTAACTGTCGATCGGCGCGATAGACCGGCGTCACGCAACTGAACCGAAGTCTTGGGCACACCCGTCATACTGTTGTACACCGTCGCGCTGAGAACGGTAACGAAAGGTTGACTTTGATCGGTCGAATGTCTGGGCAGAACGTGAGGAATGAGGCGAGAGTGCAAGGAGGGGGGGGGGCAAAAGAGAGAGGAAGGGAAAAAGGGGAGAAACGCATTCGTAGAGCAACGGAACGTTCCCGTGTCGGAGGCGTATTGGAGCCGCACTGAAATGCGTTTAACGGCGGCGCGGCTGCAAGTGTCTGCCGTGGTGAACGTTACCTTTGACGGCTGCATTGGGCTTTGCCTTTGCTTTTGCTTTTGCTTTCGCTTTCGCGTTCGCTTTCGCTTTCCCGGATGTACGTAACGTTTGTTGATATGGTTCTGAGGAAGAGTGTATGACAGTGCCGTGCCGTCCATGTTCGTGTGCCCTCCCATTGTGTGTATGCTATTGTCTGTGTACTTGAATGATGTATGTAGGTGTTAGTGGACATGTTTTACCAGTGGGGGGAAATGGATCGTCGATAGTTGCCGTCACTCTGTCACGGTCGAGATGACGCACCCTCCGTACAGAAAGGTGTCGAGAAAGTGAGTGAGTGTGTGCGTCCGTGAATTGGCAGTGTTTGGAGGTGGGCGTGCCCTGGATGTGGCCCGGAAAAGGCTGTTCGTTAGGCGGTAGTGTTGTGTGGACAGGGGAGGGGCATGCGTAACGCTGCTGGCATGGCATTTCGGGAGATGGGAGGGGGCAAACGAGGAAACGAGGAGCGGCGGCCAAAGACGGGACGGGGAGGGGCGCGGTGTGGGTGGCTTGCGCCTGTGCTCGGCGTTGTGGTTTGTGCAAAAGAGGAGGAGAAAAACAATGTGAGTTGCCAGGGAGGGGAGCGGTGTTGTGTTGTGGTTGTCGTGGTGTAGCCGCAGACGCGGCTGTCAGTGAACGTGGCGAGACGGACGGATGCGCGGAGGGGCGGGGGCGGCGCATTTCGCCGGTGCCGTGCCGTGCCGTGCCGTGCCGTGCCGTGCCGTGCCGTGCCGTGCCATGCCTGAAAGCCGCGTGGTCGCTGTGTTGTTGGTGGCGTGGGGGCGAGGAGAGTACCGTACGGGTGTGCTTGTGCGCCGGAAATGGCACACTGCGCCCGCCCGTCTTGGAGGCTGATGGCTGTGGTGTGGAAATGGGGCGCGGTGATGTTGAAGCAGTTGAAGAACAGAAAAGAAACCAAGAAAACGGAAGGCGTGATGCGGCGGTGGTGGTGAGAGCGGGAAAAACAAAACAAAAAAAAAAAAAAACAACAAAAAAAAAGAAGGAAAAACAACAAGAAACAAAAAAGAAAACAAAAAGTCTATCAATATTAAAATGTAAATGGAAATGGAAATGGACCCAGGTATAACCTCCCTGCACAAATAGCAGAGAGTCCGATGATAATAAAAATGTGCCAGAATGTTAACGTCCCTACAAAACAAACCCAACGGTAATATTAATGAAAGAGTGAACCGTATGTAACATTGCAACAGACATAATGAAACCTGATAAATTGTATAAGGGCAGCAGCGTTGACCTTTGGCCCTGTATTCAGAATAAAAAGAGCCAAAGATCGTTACCCCAATGAAAAAGACACTGAAACACGTATGTAACATAGTAGCGATGGCGAGACGTTGTAGCATCTGTGACCAGAGAGTTTGCGCTGGACTGCGCGAGTGTTGCGAGCGGTTCTCAGTCAGTCAGTCTGTCTGTCAGTAGTCGTTGCGAGTCCGTAGCTCTGTGTAGTTGAGGGCTGTACTCTGTCAGTAGTCGTCGCGTGCAGTACGCTAATAGTCGTCATGCAGAGCGGTCGGTCAGTAGTAGCAGCCGAGTGCGGTTGTGTGATGTAGGTGGTCGGCAACACTGGTCAAGATGGTGAATAAGGTATACTGTTAATTAATATAATCATTAGATAATGAAAAAGTGTAATTATTCTCCAACAAGTTCCCCAATAATAATTTTTATTTCAAAAGCATTTTTCAAACATTTAATTTGTTATTGAACTAAAGAGTTCGTTGCACTTCACATTTCATTCCACTGCTTTGAAGAAAAATGTCACTAAAATCACAAAAAAAGAGAATATTATTATTTGCAAATGCAGTTCCTCCAAGCGCTGCGCAACAACCAGAGCAGAAATGTGACATCCATTTATTCGGAGGTAAGACTTTAATTCTGATTGTTTTGCACAGGGCCAAAGACCGATATTTCGGTTTAATTGAAGTTTCTTGTCACTGAACGGACGTTTGTAAATGTTGTGTGAAGACTTTATATTTGAGTCAGATTGCGAATTTCACATTTTTGTTGCCATTTTCAATACCTCTCATTGTGGGCGAGGTTACAATTAGCGCAATGTCCATTAGCATCCGTAAATAACATTGTCCATTATTTTAAATTTTGCTGGGAGGTTACAACACACACACACAAAAAAAAAAAAAAACAAAAAATTGCATTTATATCCGCTCCTCAATTGTAGATACCCCTTACACAGCTGTGTGCAATGAATGAGTGCTGGCTGGTAATTAATTGCACTCCTTGGAGGGAAATGCCATAGGAAGTAGTCTTTAAAAAGTGAATGTTTTTCGTTAAGAGACAAAAGTTACTTTAGAAAAAAAGTAATAGTGGGGCTTTTGTTGTTGAACAAAAGAAGTACAATGAACATACGTTATCAGATTTGCGCAATGCAGCGTCACACCACCTTTTGATTATAACACAATATACTATACATCGTCCCGAACCGTGACCAGAGTCGCGAGACGAGCAGAGCACGCCGCCGACGCCCGCTCAGTACAACCGTCGACCCGCTACTACTGTCGACCGACTACTACCTCTCCCGACTCGCGCTACAATATATATAACAACTGTTCCTGGCGACCCGGTGCGTGCCACTACTGTCGTCTGGCGCGGTCCAAGCGCCGACTAGCAGCGATAAAGAACTCTCTGGTCAGACAGAGATGCTGTCATGCCTCGCCATCGCTCTGGTAATGAATACATACGTGTTGCAGCGTGCGTACCACCGGAACACGCAGTGGCGGAGCCAAAGACTGTGTTGTCGAGGTCGAGTGCGAGTGGGAAGAGAGGCAGCGTCGGCACGGAGATGCAAGCGAGCGCGAGACGCACGGGGGCTGCGGCGTGGCGCGTTTGCGGTCGGCGCCTTTGGTGGCAACGGCCGGGACAAGCAGCGGTGTATGGTGTGGTGCGGGGCGGACAGGGGCGGCGGTGGACGGGGAGGAGGCGGCGCGACGACGGCATGGGGGCGAAAACGGGACGGGGGACGGCGGATGTTGAGAGGCGTCACGCGCGGACAGGACACAGACACAGAGACACACAGATTGGAAAGGGAGGGTGCGCGGTAGTAGTTGGGAATGTGCGTACCGTGCGGGATGGGAGTGGGCGAGGAACACGGTCGTGGCCCCTGTTTTGGGTGCGTGTGATGACGTCGGTGTGTTGTGGGAAGGGAAGGTGCTGTGGCGGCGGCGCGTAATGGGCGTAGGCCGAAAAGAGAAAGGAACGTGGGCAGTGTGTTGGCACGCGTCGGTTCGACTGCGACGTTGATGGGCAGGGCAGGGCAAGGTTAATGGTGGTAGGAGTAGGCGTGTGGGCGCAAAAAATCTGCCGCTGCAGGCGGTGCCGTAACCGCCATGGCGGGAAGGAGAGAAAGAAAGAAAGAAAGAAACAAAAAAAAAAAAAAAGAAAAGGAGGGGGGGGTGGGCGAAAGTGGAGAGGCGGTGGTGTGAGAAGGGCGGGGGCGGAAGGAAGGCAGGAAGGACAAGAGGCGAGGCGACGGCTTGCTTTGTGTATCGGTCGGTCTCTGGCTATGCTTCGTTTTCTGCAGCAGGGTCGGTGCGCGGCGTGGCTCGCGGCAGTGGGAACGCCTGGTGGCTGGACGGCCAGCAATGCGGTTGGATGGGCGGCCACAGCACCGCACCTGTGCCCGAGGAGGAGACGCTGGCGGCGGGCCCTGAGGTGAGGCCGGCTCGGCTGGGGCTGTGGATGTGTAGGTGTGCGCCGCTGCTGCAACAACGAGTAAAACGCGAGAAGGAGGGATGGCGGTAGAGAGAGAAAAAAAAAAAAGGTCGTGTTGTGTTGATGCGCAGGCAGACGCGTACAGAGGGACGAGCCCGGTCTGCAGCAGGGTGTGGCCGTGCCGAGTGCAGAGCAGCGGCGGCTCGGTTCGGTTCGGCCCGGCCCGGCGGGCCGCGCTGTTGTCGCGGACGTGAGCGCCCCCTGGCGGGTGGCCGGAGGCGGCGCGGCGTGTTGGACGTGTGGCTGGTGGCAGTGCACAATTTGCGAGTGGCTGGCGGTGTGGTGTGGCGGTTGGCGCGTCGGGCGGCGGAGAGGTATGTGTTGCGGGCGCCCTTTGCTGCGCTGCGTCGTTGCGTGTGCCGTACAGGGCGGGCGCTTGTCGACTGTGTGGGCGGTGTGGCGAATTGGCGTGAAACGGCTGCCGAGAGGTGTGTGGTAGCGAGCCGGTCGGTGGTGTCGGTGCGAAGGGGAATGTGCGTGCGTTTGGCGGTTTCGGTGTGCTTTTTGCGGCGTGAGAGTGGGAATTAGTGGGGCCGGCTGTTGTGTTGGTTCCTTGTGTCTTGTGTCGCGTAGCTTGATGGCAACGTGGAAGGACGCCGGTTTCGTTTCGAGCCTTGCGTGTGGTTGTCGACGTTGACTGGTTGGCGTGTGCCGATGCACGTGCATGTGTGGGTCGCGAGTGCGTTTTTGGCTGGCTGTGTGTGTGTGTGTGTGTGTTGTTTTGGGGGGGAAGGGGGAGGCGGTGGTGAAAGTGCAGTCGTTGCCACGGGCGTCGTCGGGTGGGGCTGGGGCTGTGCGTCGTGGCGGAAAGGTGGTAGGTTGCGGGAAGCGAGCCCGTCGTTGACGGTGTCGCGTGAGTTGTGAATCGAGTGGGGCGCGGGGCGCGGGACAGGAGCAGCGTGCCGCTGCGTCGTGGTCGTCAGCAGAGGCTGTGCGTGTGCTTGTCCTTTTTGTGGGCGGTTCGTGCGAGGCGTTTTTGTTTTGTGTTGCCCTAGTTGTTAGTTTATTGTGTTTGTGTTTGTTATTTTGAGACGACGACTGGTTGGTGGCGTGCGCGCGAAGTGGCGGTGTGCGCTTCCCGTGTCGTTTGATTTTTTTGTTTTTGTGTGTTTTTTTTTGTTTTTTGCACTGGGCCCCGGTGGGTGGGTGCGTGTGTGTCGATTGCCGGCTGGCGAAAGGTGCGCCATCGGCGGGGTGGGTCGCCGGCACAAGTAGAGGCGGCGGCGTTGTTGCTGTTGTTGTGTGGTGTTTGTTTTGTTCGGCTGTGTCGGCGAGCTGTGTTGCGGTGCGTGTGAATGGTGGTGCAAAAGTGCTGGCGTTGGGGCTGCGACTGCGACGGCGGCGAGCCGCGGGCGCGCCATTGATAGTGATGTTGTGAACAGCGGCTGTGTACGGTAGTGGTGTTGTTGTAGCACGACGTGCATCCGGGCCGGCGCGGAAAGCGCAGTTGCGGGCGGTTGCCCTTCGGTGCCAGCCATGTCGCGTGAGCGGCGGGTTGCTCTGGTGTCGACACGTGGTGCTCTGGGTTGTTGTGTGGTGCCCTTTGGCCGGTGGGGGTGGTTCGCGTGTGTCTCGTTCGCGCTCGGTGTCTGGTCGTGGTCGTGCTGCTCCCCCGTCTGTCGGCGGTTTCCGACGTCGTCTGTACGTTTTTTTTGTTCGTTTGCGGCGTGCCTGCCGACGTCCGTCCCGTCGCGACCTTTCAACCGAAAGTGTGGCGCCCGAAGGTGAACGAACGTAACCCTGACCTCGGCGCTTTACGCTGAGCCGAGCGAACCGAACCGAACCGAACCTAACCTGTGGTGTGGCGAGGTGAGCTCAGCCTGTGAGCCCCTAACGTCTACGTAAGGTAAGCTGTCCGGCTCACGCCTCACGTTTGAACGCTTTTCTAACCTACGTTTGACGCTTCTTAACCTAGCACCGACCCCTTAACCTAACGTGTAACCTAACCTAACCTAACCTCTGACGCCTGACGTGTTTGAATGCTTAACCTAAGTTTGACGCTTAACCTAACCCAAGTCCCCTTAACCTAACCCACGTCCACCTAACCTAACCTAACGTAGACGTGTAAACGTAATGTGTAACGCGTAACGTGTAAGGTCGGCTGTCGTGTGTGCTTGACGGCAGATTGGGTTGGTCTGTAGATTCGGATTGCGGTTTGCCTCGGTCGAGGGGTTGGGTCGGAAGCGGCGAGGGGCGGCGGCGCCTGTTGCGCAGGCGGCGTCCGTTTGCGGCGGGCAATTGTTGAGAAACGGCTGTGAATGTTGGCGGGCGAGAGGAGGAGGACGGCGCGCGATGTGGCCCGACGGCTGCGGGCCGATCGGGAAACGGCGGGAGGGCGACGGAAGGCGATGGGGCGGCGGAGGCGCGTTTGCACGGCCGTCATCGCCGCACGCCTCGGCTTGTGTGGCTGTGGCGCCGGCCGCGCTGGCCGGGCTGCCGCGGCGACGGTGTGGGAGTTTTGCCGAAGGTTTGGCCATTGTGGCGGGTCGTCGGCTGGGGCTGTGGGGGCGGCATTTGGGCGGGGGCGGCGATTCTCGGCGGGCCGACCCAGGCTGTAGCGCGCGGTAGCTGCAGTTTGGCCGTGGTTTGCGGCGCTGCCGTGGCGACTGGTTGGCGACTGTGGTGTGGCTGTGTGTAGCCCCATCCTCGGTGGTTTGAAAGGCGCGGGCGGTTGTGGCGCAGGTTTGGGGCTGCTCCGCACAGGCTGTCGGACGTTGGGCGGTAGCAAGCGCGGGAGGCGCGGCGCGGCGGCGCGCAGAGTGGCGGCCGCTCTCTCGGCCGTCCGCGCCCGCCCGCGACACTGGCTGGGCCTTGTGATTCTCTGCTCTGCTGCTGTGCTGTGCTTGCGTGCCTGCCGTCCCGCTCGCTCTCGCTGTGTGTTACGCGCGTCGTCGAAATGGCAGATCAGGCGGCTACGAACGAGACTGCTGCGGCACCCGCCGCCACCGGCACTACGAAGAAGGCCAAGTCTGCGTCGTCTGCGAAGAAGCCGCGCGCCAAGCCTGCGCACCCGCGCACCTCTGAGATGGTGACGGCCGCCATCAAGAGTCTGAAGGAGCGCGGCGGGTCGTCGCTGCAGGCGATCAAGAAGTACATAGCCGCGCACTACAAGCTGGACGCGGAGAAGCTGGCGCCGTTTATCAAGAAGTACCTCAAGTCGGCCGTCGTGGCGGGCGAGCTGGTGCAGACGAAGGGGAAGGGCGCGTCCGGCTCGTTCAAGCTTGCCGGCGCCGGCGGCGGGGGGGCGGCCGAGGGCGGCAAGGCTCGTGCTGGCGGTGCCAAGAAGAAGCGCGCCGCTCCGGCCAGCAAGGAGAAGAAGGGCGCCCGTGCGGCCGGCGCAAAGAAGGCTGGTGGCGTGAAGGCGGCGACCGGTCGGAAGGCGGGCGCCGCCAAGAAGGCGTCTGCGGCGTCGGCCGCTCCCGCGGGTGCGAAGAAGGCGGCTGCGGCCAAGCCGGCCAAGGCCAAGTCGCCGTCGAAGGCGAAGAAGGCCGCCAAGGTTCCGACGAAGAAGCCGAAGGCGCCGCGCCCGAAGAAGGCGACGACGCCGTCTAAGGCGAAGGCTTCGCCCAAGAAGAAGAAGTAGAGTAGAGGAGAAAGAGATGGGAATGGAAGGGTTTGGCGCTTGACTCCGTCGTCCCCACCCCCCGTCGTCGTCTAGTGGCGCGCAAGAGACGCGCGGCCCAAAACGGCCCTTCTCAGGGCCATCAAAGCACGTCGGGGAAGGTTTTGATTGTCGTGTTGCGTTTGGTGTGGGTGTCTGTCTGGCGTTTCTGTATGCCCGTGGGGATGCTGTTTGCGTGCCGTGGTGGTTGGATTGCGGGGGTCGGTGGCGGGTGTGGGCGGCGGTAGCGGTAAGCGGTGTTGTTGTTGTCGTGGTTGATTGTCGCCGTGTTTGTGGCGGCGGCCGACGGTTGGTTTTCTGTCGCGTTGTTTTGTTTGAATACGTTGGTTGGCTTGCCTGCGTTCGTTCTTCTCGGATGTCTGTCTTGTCGAGTCGTGTCTGGTCTTTGTTTTGTTTTGTTCCTTTGTGTGTGTGTGTGTGTGTGATGTTTTGCAACGGGGGGCACGTTGAGATGCGGAAGGAGTCGGCGGGGATTTCGGTGGCGTGTAGAGCGAGCGAGCGCGCCTGCCTGGCCGTTGGCCGTCGGAGTGGAGTGCGGGTTTTTTTTGTTTTCGAAACGAAAGCGGCGGCCGGCCAGCCACCCGTGCGGTGTGACGTCGGCCGTTGGGTATTGTGCGCTTTGAGCGCCGGGGAGGGATGATGTGTGATTGTTGCGCGCTGCTAGCAGGCAGGCAGAGTGAGCGGGTGTGGCGGACGGACGGGAAGTGGTGGTTTTTTGTTTTGTTTTTGGGTTGCGGGGCGAGAGGCAGGCGACCGACAAAGTTTGCTCGCGACGGAGAGATGTTAGTGGCCCTGAAAAGGGCCGTTTTTGTTTGTGCGGTGCGGTGCCGCGGCGCGGTTTAGGCGCGCTCGCCGCGGATGCGGCGCGCGAGCTGGATGTCCTTGGGCATGATGGTGACGCGCTTGGCGTGGATTGCGCACAGGTTGGTGTCTTCGAAGAGGCCGACGAGGTAGGCCTCGCTGGCCTCCTGCAGGGCCATGACTGCGGAGCTCTGGAAGCGCAGGTCGGTCTTGAAGTCCTGGGCGATCTCGCGCACTAGGCGCTGGAATGGCAGCTTGCGGATGAGCAGCTCTGTGCTCTTCTGGTAGCGCCTGATTTCTCGCAGGGCGACGGTGCCCGGCCTGTAGCGGTGGGGCTTCTTGACGCCTCCGGTGGCGGGCGCGCTCTTCCTCGCCGCCTTGGTGGCGAGCTGTTTGCGCGGCGCCTTTCCGCCGGTGGACTTGCGGGCCGTTTGCTTTGTGCGGGCCATGGCGGTAGCGGTAGCGGTAGCGGAGCGGCGTGCGTGGAGGTTAGGTGCGGCGCGGCGTCCGGTGCTGCCTTGACAACGGGCCCGCGCGCCTCCGTGCTGCGCTTATATGCCCTCGGTTGCGCGTGGTGGGGGGAGGGCGGGCCAGAGTCTATATAGGGGGGCGGCGGGCGCGCTGGGCGCAGACCGTAGCCGACTCGCCAGCCGCTGCAGCTGCTGTTTGTGCACGTTTTGCTTTGCCCGAGGAAGGAAGGATGACAGGCCGCGGCAAGGGAGGAAAGGGGCTCGGCAAGGGTGGCGCCAAGCGGCACCGCAAGGTGTTGCGCGACAACATCCAGGGCATCACGAAGCCCGCCATCCGCCGCCTGGCTCGCAGGGGCGGCGTGAAGCGCATCTCTGGTCTGATCTACGAGGAGACCCGCGGGGTGCTGAAGGTGTTCCTGGAGAACGTGATCCGCGACGCGGTGACGTACACTGAGCACGCCAAGCGCAAGACTGTGACGGCCATGGACGTGGTGTACGCCCTGAAGAGGCAGGGGCGCACCCTGTACGGTTTCGGCGGTTAGGCTGCGTCGCAGCGGGCGCTGGCCTTCCCGCGGCCGTGCTTGTGGGTGGGAGAGACTAGAAAACGGCCCTTTTCAGGGCCACCACACTGTTCGGAAGTTGAAAAGTGCGAAAGAGTCTGTGTTGTTGTTGCTGCGTGTGTGCGCTGTGTTGTTTGTTTGTTTGTTTCTTTCTTTCTTTCTTTCCGTTTGAGCGACGTGATGTGACTGGGAGGGGAGAAGGAAAGGAAACGTGTCATGTGGCTGGCTGTGTGTGGAGCTGCTTCGTTTGTGTGTCTTTGTATCGATCGCGACGGAGATGGCGGGCTGTGTGTTGTTGTGCGAGAGGCGGTGATTATTTGCTTGCGTGGTTTGTCTCTGTGTGTTTGTTTGCGGCGGCGTTGGGGTTTCCGAGGCAAGGCGTGTGGGCATAGGCGGCCGGATCAGCTGTTTCGTTCGTGTCGACGGCCGTTGCGCGCGGGAGTGGAGGGCGGTGTGTCGACACGCCTCCCTTTAACAATGGTCATTATTGCTGCCGTTGTCGGTTTGGAAGGCGACTGCGACCGTGCAAAATGTGTGTGTGTTGGGCCACACGGGCTGTGTGGACGACAAGATGGCGGACGTGCGCCGGCGGCGGCTGTGCTGTGACAGTGCAAAGTTAAAACAAAACAAGGTGCGGCGAGGACGACTGAAATTTTGCTTTGGACGTAGGTGTGTGTGGTGGCCCTGAAAAGGGCCGATTGTTGTGGGCCGAGCCGAGCCGGCAAAGCGCGTTGCGTGCAGGGGAGCACGCGGCGCTGCGATTGCCTGGCCTCCTTTAGGCCTTCTTCTCGGTCTTCTTTGGCAGCAGGACGGCCTGGATGTTGGGCAGGACACCACCCTGTGCGATGGTGACGCCCGACAGGAGCTTGTTGAGCTCCTCGTCGTTGCGGATGGCAAGCTGCAGGTGGCGCGGGATGATGCGCGTCTTCTTGTTGTCGCGGGCCGCGTTTCCGGCCAGCTCGAGCACCTCAGCCGCGAGGTACTCCATGACGGCGGCGAGGTAGACGGGCGCCCCGGCGCCGACGCGCTCTGCGTAGTTTCCCTTGCGCAGGAGGCGGTGGATTCTGCCGACCGGGAACTGGAGCCCAGCCCTGCTTGAGCGGGACTTTGACTTGCCCTTGACTTTGCCTCCCTTTCCGCGTCCGGACATGGCGATGGGCTAGCGACGGTGCACACGAAACGAAAACGACCGGTGCGAGCGGCAGCGAGTCGAGCAGCGGAGTGCGTGCCGGCGCAGCCGGGGTGGGGGTGCTTTATGGGCTCGGGTGCGGCGGCCGGTTGCGCGCGCGCCCCATTGGTCGGCGGCCGCAACAGGGCGAGCTGGTAAAGGTGCGGCGGCGGCTGGCGGCGGGTGCCACTGTGTGGGGAGACGCTGACTAGAGCGGAGCGCTTGCTACTGGTGTTGCTGCTGCCGTACGTTGGTTCGAGATGCCGCCCAAGACTAGCGGGAAGGCCGCCAAGAAGGCTGGCAAGGCGCAGAAGAACATTTCGAAGGGCGACAAGAAGAAGAAGCGCAAGAGGAAGGAGAGCTATGCCATCTACATCTACAAGGTGCTGAAGCAGGTGCACCCTGACACGGGCATCTCGTCGAAGGCGATGAGCATCATGAACAGCTTCGTGAACGACATTTTCGAGCGCATTGCGGCCGAGGCTTCTCGCCTGGCGCACTACAACAAGCGCTCGACCATCACGTCCCGCGAGATCCAGACCGCTGTGCGGCTGTTGCTGCCTGGCGAGCTGGCCAAGCACGCCGTGAGCGAGGGCACGAAGGCGGTGACCAAGTACACGAGCTCCAAGTAAGGAGGTGGCTCTGGAATGGAAGGAAGGATGGAGAAGGCTCCTCCGTTGCGAGAGCGGCAAAACGGCCCTTTTCAGGGCCACCAACTTGCCTTTTGCGGGAAGGGCGGAATTGTTGTTGTTTGTGTGGACGGCTGTGATGTGTGTGTGTGCATTTTGATTGTGGGTGGGGGGGCGCGTCAAAGCGTGTTGCGCGGGGTACGGCCACGAGGTTGGTCGCCGTGGCGTGGAATGGTGGCACGCCTCGTTGGCGTGGTTTTTGACCCATTGGTGTTGTTGGTGTGTGTGTGTGTGTGAGACCCGTCTGCGAGGGGGGGACAGTGTGATCGGCGACTTTTGTGTCACCGTAACGACGGCCGTTTGCGGGTTTGTTTTTTTGCACATCATACATGGCGAGGGTGAAATGTGAAATGTTTTTGTTTGGTTTTTTTTGCCGCCCACTATTCCCTTTGCTGTACGCCGAGTTTGACAATGGTGCGACGTAACTGCAGCGTGGAGGTGTGTGAGTGACGTTGAAATGAACGTGCCATTAAGACGCATTGTTGTTGTATTGTACTGTACGTGTACGGCGACACGCACGATGATGTACCATTCGACTCTGATGTTTGATAGCCGTGTCTGACTGATTGCGTACGACGCACGCACACCGATGTCGTCATTCAAGATGCACGCTAGACGACGACGGCGGCGGCGGCGGTCGTTTGTTTGGCGAATGTCTGTACACGTGTTTGTCTGTGTCCATCCGGTATGTATTTGTTTGTTTGAAAGTGTTTTGTGTGTCGGTGACGTGGTCCGATCCGTCGCCCCCTGAGTAACTGTCGATCGGCGCGATAGACCGGCGTCACGCAACTGAACCGAAGTCTTGGGCACACCCGTCATACTGTTGTACACCGTCGCGCTGAGAACGGTAACGAAAGGTTGACTTTGATCGGTCGAATGTCTGGGCAGAACGTGAGGAATGAGGCGAGAGTGCAAGGAGGGGGGGGGGCAAAAGAGAGAGGAAGGGAAAAAGGGGAGAAACGCATTCGTAGAGCAACGGAACGTTCCCGTGTCGGAGGCGTATTGGAGCCGCACTGAAATGCGTTTAACGGCGGCGCGGCTGCAAGTGTCTGCCGTGGTGAACGTTACCTTTGACGGCTGCATTGGGCTTTGCCTTTGCTTTTGCTTTTGCTTTCGCTTTCGCGTTCGCTTTCGCTTTCCCGGATGTACGTAACGTTTGTTGATATGGTTCTGAGGAAGAGTGTATGACAGTGCCGTGCCGTCCATGTTCGTGTGCCCTCCCATTGTGTGTATGCTATTGTCTGTGTACTTGAATGATGTATGTAGGTGTTAGTGGACATGTTTTACCAGTGGGGGGAAATGGATCGTCGATAGTTGCCGTCACTCTGTCACGGTCGAGATGACGCACCCTCCGTACAGAAAGGTGTCGAGAAAGTGAGTGAGTGTGTGCGTCCGTGAATTGGCAGTGTTTGGAGGTGGGCGTGCCCTGGATGTGGCCCGGAAAAGGCTGTTCGTTAGGCGGTAGTGTTGTGTGGACAGGGGAGGGGCATGCGTAACGCTGCTGGCATGGCATTTCGGGAGATGGGAGGGGGCAAACGAGGAAACGAGGAGCGGCGGCCAAAGACGGGACGGGGAGGGGCGCGGTGTGGGTGGCTTGCGCCTGTGCTCGGCGTTGTGGTTTGTGCAAAAGAGGAGGAGAAAAACAATGTGAGTTGCCAGGGAGGGGAGCGGTGTTGTGTTGTGGTTGTCGTGGTGTAGCCGCAGACGCGGCTGTCAGTGAACGTGGCGAGACGGACGGATGCGCGGAGGGGCGGGGGCGGCGCATTTCGCCGGTGCCGTGCCGTGCCGTGCCGTGCCGTGCCGTGCCGTGCCGTGCCGTGCCATGCCTGAAAGCCGCGTGGTCGCTGTGTTGTTGGTGGCGTGGGGGCGAGGAGAGTACCGTACGGGTGTGCTTGTGCGCCGGAAATGGCACACTGCGCCCGCCCGTCTTGGAGGCTGATGGCTGTGGTGTGGAAATGGGGCGCGGTGATGTTGAAGCAGTTGAAGAACAGAAAAGAAACCAAGAAAACGGAAGGCGTGATGCGGCGGTGGTGGTGAGAGCGGGAAAAACAAAACAAAAAAAAAAAAAACAACAAAAAAAAAGAAGGAAAAACAACAAGAAACAAAAAAGAAAACAAAAAGTCTATCAATATTAAAATGTAAATGGAAATGGAAATGGACCCAGGTATAACCTCCCTGCACAAATAGCAGAGAGTCCGATGATAATAAAAATGTGCCAGAATGTTAACGTCCCTACAAAACAAACCCAACGGTAATATTAATGAAAGAGTGAACCGTATGTAACATTGCAACAGACATAATGAAACCTGATAAATTGTATAAGGGCAGCAGCGTTGACCTTTGGCCCTGTATTCAGAATAAAAAGAGCCAAAGATCGTTACCCCAATGAAAAAGACACTGAAACACGTATGTAACATAGTAGCGATGGCGAGACGTTGTAGCATCTGTGACCAGAGAGTTTGCGCTGGACTGCGCGAGTGTTGCGAGCGGTTCTCAGTCAGTCAGTCTGTCTGTCAGTAGTCGTTGCGAGTCCGTAGCTCTGTGTAGTTGAGGGCTGTACTCTGTCAGTAGTCGTCGCGTGCAGTACGCTAATAGTCGTCATGCAGAGCGGTCGGTCAGTAGTAGCAGCCGAGTGCGGTTGTGTGATGTAGGTGGTCGGCAACACTGGTCAAGATGGTGAATAAGGTATACTGTTAATTAATATAATCATTAGATAATGAAAAAGTGTAATTATTCTCCAACAAGTTCCCCAATAATAATTTTTATTTCAAAAGCATTTTTCAAACATTTAATTTGTTATTGAACTAAAGAGTTCGTTGCACTTCACATTTCATTCCACTGCTTTGAAGAAAAATGTCACTAAAATCACAAAAAAAGAGAATATTATTATTTGCAAATGCAGTTCCTCCAAGCGCTGCGCAACAACCAGAGCAGAAATGTGACATCCATTTATTCGGAGGTAAGACTTTAATTCTGATTGTTTTGCACAGGGCCAAAGACCGATATTTCGGTTTAATTGAAGTTTCTTGTCACTGAACGGACGTTTGTAAATGTTGTGTGAAGACTTTATATTTGAGTCAGATTGCGAATTTCACATTTTTGTTGCCATTTTCAATACCTCTCATTGTGGGCGAGGTTACAATTAGCGCAATGTCCATTAGCATCCGTAAATAACATTGTCCATTATTTTAAATTTTGCTGGGAGGTTACAACACACACACACAAAAAAAAAAAAAAACAAAAAATTGCATTTATATCCGCTCCTCAATTGTAGATACCCCTTACACAGCTGTGTGCAATGAATGAGTGCTGGCTGGTAATTAATTGCACTCCTTGGAGGGAAATGCCATAGGAAGTAGTCTTTAAAAAGTGAATGTTTTTCGTTAAGAGACAAAAGTTACTTTAGAAAAAAAGTAATAGTGGGGCTTTTGTTGTTGAACAAAAGAAGTACAATGAACATACGTTATCAGATTTGCGCAATGCAGCGTCACACCACCTTTTGATTATAACACAATATACTATACATCGTCCCGAACCGTGACCAGAGTCGCGAGACGAGCAGAGCACGCCGCCGACGCCCGCTCAGTACAACCGTCGACCCGCTACTACTGTCGACCGACTACTACCTCTCCCGACTCGCGCTACAATATATATAACAACTGTTCCTGGCGACCCGGTGCGTGCCACTACTGTCGTCTGGCGCGGTCCAAGCGCCGACTAGCAGCGATAAAGAACTCTCTGGTCAGACAGAGATGCTGTCATGCCTCGCCATCGCTCTGGTAATGAATACATACGTGTTGCAGCGTGCGTACCACCGGAACACGCAGTGGCGGAGCCAAAGACTGTGTTGTCGAGGTCGAGTGCGAGTGGGAAGAGAGGCAGCGTCGGCACGGAGATGCAAGCGAGCGCGAGACGCACGGGGGCTGCGGCGTGGCGCGTTTGCGGTCGGCGCCTTTGGTGGCAACGGCCGGGACAAGCAGCGGTGTATGGTGTGGTGCGGGGCGGACAGGGGCGGCGGTGGACGGGGAGGAGGCGGCGCGACGACGGCATGGGGGCGAAAACGGGACGGGGGACGGCGGATGTTGAGAGGCGTCACGCGCGGACAGGACACAGACACAGAGACACACAGATTGGAAAGGGAGGGTGCGCGGTAGTAGTTGGGAATGTGCGTACCGTGCGGGATGGGAGTGGGCGAGGAACACGGTCGTGGCCCCTGTTTTGGGTGCGTGTGATGACGTCGGTGTGTTGTGGGAAGGGAAGGTGCTGTGGCGGCGGCGCGTAATGGGCGTAGGCCGAAAAGAGAAAGGAACGTGGGCAGTGTGTTGGCACGCGTCGGTTCGACTGCGACGTTGATGGGCAGGGCAGGGCAAGGTTAATGGTGGTAGGAGTAGGCGTGTGGGCGCAAAAAATCTGCCGCTGCAGGCGGTGCCGTAACCGCCATGGCGGGAAGGAGAGAAAGAAAGAAAGAAAGAAACAAAAAAAAAAAAAAAGAAAAGGAGGGGGGGGTGGGCGAAAGTGGAGAGGCGGTGGTGTGAGAAGGGCGGGGGCGGAAGGAAGGCAGGAAGGACAAGAGGCGAGGCGACGGCTTGCTTTGTGTATCGGTCGGTCTCTGGCTATGCTTCGTTTTCTGCAGCAGGGTCGGTGCGCGGCGTGGCTCGCGGCAGTGGGAACGCCTGGTGGCTGGACGGCCAGCAATGCGGTTGGATGGGCGGCCACAGCACCGCACCTGTGCCCGAGGAGGAGACGCTGGCGGCGGGCCCTGAGGTGAGGCCGGCTCGGCTGGGGCTGTGGATGTGTAGGTGTGCGCCGCTGCTGCAACAACGAGTAAAACGCGAGAAGGAGGGATGGCGGTAGAGAGAGAAAAAAAAAAAAGGTCGTGTTGTGTTGATGCGCAGGCAGACGCGTACAGAGGGACGAGCCCGGTCTGCAGCAGGGTGTGGCCGTGCCGAGTGCAGAGCAGCGGCGGCTCGGTTCGGTTCGGCCCGGCCCGGCGGGCCGCGCTGTTGTCGCGGACGTGAGCGCCCCCTGGCGGGTGGCCGGAGGCGGCGCGGCGTGTTGGACGTGTGGCTGGTGGCAGTGCACAATTTGCGAGTGGCTGGCGGTGTGGTGTGGCGGTTGGCGCGTCGGGCGGCGGAGAGGTATGTGTTGCGGGCGCCCTTTGCTGCGCTGCGTCGTTGCGTGTGCCGTACAGGGCGGGCGCTTGTCGACTGTGTGGGCGGTGTGGCGAATTGGCGTGAAACGGCTGCCGAGAGGTGTGTGGTAGCGAGCCGGTCGGTGGTGTCGGTGCGAAGGGGAATGTGCGTGCGTTTGGCGGTTTCGGTGTGCTTTTTGCGGCGTGAGAGTGGGAATTAGTGGGGCCGGCTGTTGTGTTGGTTCCTTGTGTCTTGTGTCGCGTAGCTTGATGGCAACGTGGAAGGACGCCGGTTTCGTTTCGAGCCTTGCGTGTGGTTGTCGACGTTGACTGGTTGGCGTGTGCCGATGCACGTGCATGTGTGGGTCGCGAGTGCGTTTTTGGCTGGCTGTGTGTGTGTGTGTGTGTGTTGTTTTGGGGGGGAAGGGGGAGGCGGTGGTGAAAGTGCAGTCGTTGCCACGGGCGTCGTCGGGTGGGGCTGGGGCTGTGCGTCGTGGCGGAAAGGTGGTAGGTTGCGGGAAGCGAGCCCGTCGTTGACGGTGTCGCGTGAGTTGTGAATCGAGTGGGGCGCGGGGCGCGGGACAGGAGCAGCGTGCCGCTGCGTCGTGGTCGTCAGCAGAGGCTGTGCGTGTGCTTGTCCTTTTTGTGGGCGGTTCGTGCGAGGCGTTTTTGTTTTGTGTTGCCCTAGTTGTTAGTTTATTGTGTTTGTGTTTGTTATTTTGAGACGACGACTGGTTGGTGGCGTGCGCGCGAAGTGGCGGTGTGCGCTTCCCGTGTCGTTTGATTTTTTTGTTTTTGTGTGTTTTTTTTTGTTTTTTGCACTGGGCCCCGGTGGGTGGGTGCGTGTGTGTCGATTGCCGGCTGGCGAAAGGTGCGCCATCGGCGGGGTGGGTCGCCGGCACAAGTAGAGGCGGCGGCGTTGTTGCTGTTGTTGTGTGGTGTTTGTTTTGTTCGGCTGTGTCGGCGAGCTGTGTTGCGGTGCGTGTGAATGGTGGTGCAAAAGTGCTGGCGTTGGGGCTGCGACTGCGACGGCGGCGAGCCGCGGGCGCGCCATTGATAGTGATGTTGTGAACAGCGGCTGTGTACGGTAGTGGTGTTGTTGTAGCACGACGTGCATCCGGGCCGGCGCGGAAAGCGCAGTTGCGGGCGGTTGCCCTTCGGTGCCAGCCATGTCGCGTGAGCGGCGGGTTGCTCTGGTGTCGACACGTGGTGCTCTGGGTTGTTGTGTGGTGCCCTTTGGCCGGTGGGGGTGGTTCGCGTGTGTCTCGTTCGCGCTCGGTGTCTGGTCGTGGTCGTGCTGCTCCCCCGTCTGTCGGCGGTTTCCGACGTCGTCTGTACGTTTTTTTTGTTCGTTTGCGGCGTGCCTGCCGACGTCCGTCCCGTCGCGACCTTTCAACCGAAAGTGTGGCGCCCGAAGGTGAACGAACGTAACCCTGACCTCGGCGCTTTACGCTGAGCCGAGCGAACCGAACCGAACCGAACCTAACCTGTGGTGTGGCGAGGTGAGCTCAGCCTGTGAGCCCCCTAACGTCTACGTAAGGTAAGCTGTCCGGCTCACGCCTCACGTTTGAACGCTTTTCTAACCTACGTTTGACGCTTCTTAACCTAGCACCGACCCTTAACCTAACGTGTAACCTAACCTAACCTAACCTCTGACGCCTGACGTGTTTGAATGCTTAACCTAAGTTTGACGCTTAACCTAACCCAAGTCCCCTTAACCTAACCCACGTCCACCTAACCTAACCTAACGTAGACGTGTAAACGTAATGTGTAACGCGTAACGTGTAAGGTCGGCTGTCGTGTGTGCTTGACGGCAGATTGGGTTGGTCTGTAGATTCGGATTGCGGTTTGCCTCGGTCGAGGGGTTGGGTCGGAAGCGGCGAGGGGCGGCGGCGCCTGTTGCGCAGGCGGCGTCCGTTTGCGGCGGGCAATTGTTGAGAAACGGCTGTGAATGTTGGCGGGCGAGAGGAGGAGGACGGCGCGCGATGTGGCCCGACGGCTGCGGGCCGATCGGGAAACGGCGGGAGGGCGACGGAAGGCGATGGGGCGGCGGAGGCGCGTTTGCACGGCCGTCATCGCCGCACGCCTCGGCTTGTGTGGCTGTGGCGCCGGCCGCGCTGGCCGGGCTGCCGCGGCGACGGTGTGGGAGTTTTGCCGAAGGTTTGGCCATTGTGGCGGGTCGTCGGCTGGGGCTGTGGGGGCGGCATTTGGGCGGGGGCGGCGATTCTCGGCGGGCCGACCCAGGCTGTAGCGCGCGGTAGCTGCAGTTTGGCCGTGGTTTGCGGCGCTGCCGTGGCGACTGGTTGGCGACTGTGGTGTGGCTGTGTGTAGCCCCATCCTCGGTGGTTTGAAAGGCGCGGGCGGTTGTGGCGCAGGTTTGGGGCTGCTCCGCACAGGCTGTCGGACGTTGGGCGGTAGCAAGCGCGGGAGGCGCGGCGCGGCGGCGCGCAGAGTGGCGGCCGCTCTCTCGGCCGTCCGCGCCCGCCCGCGACACTGGCTGGGCCTTGTGATTCTCTGCTCTGCTGCTGTGCTGTGCTTGCGTGCCTGCCGTCCCGCTCGCTCTCGCTGTGTGTTACGCGCGTCGTCGAAATGGCAGATCAGGCGGCTACGAACGAGACTGCTGCGGCACCCGCCGCCACCGGCACTACGAAGAAGGCCAAGTCTGCGTCGTCTGCGAAGAAGCCGCGCGCCAAGCCTGCGCACCCGCGCACCTCTGAGATGGTGACGGCCGCCATCAAGAGTCTGAAGGAGCGCGGCGGGTCGTCGCTGCAGGCGATCAAGAAGTACATAGCCGCGCACTACAAGCTGGACGCGGAGAAGCTGGCGCCGTTTATCAAGAAGTACCTCAAGTCGGCCGTCGTGGCGGGCGAGCTGGTGCAGACGAAGGGGAAGGGCGCGTCCGGCTCGTTCAAGCTTGCCGGCGCCGGCGGCGGGGGGGCGGCCGAGGGCGGCAAGGCTCGTGCTGGCGGTGCCAAGAAGAAGCGCGCCGCTCCGGCCAGCAAGGAGAAGAAGGGCGCCCGTGCGGCCGGCGCAAAGAAGGCTGGTGGCGTGAAGGCGGCGACCGGTCGGAAGGCGGGCGCCGCCAAGAAGGCGTCTGCGGCGTCGGCCGCTCCCGCGGGTGCGAAGAAGGCGGCTGCGGCCAAGCCGGCCAAGGCCAAGTCGCCGTCGAAGGCGAAGAAGGCCGCCAAGGTTCCGACGAAGAAGCCGAAGGCGCCGCGCCCGAAGAAGGCGACGACGCCGTCTAAGGCGAAGGCTTCGCCCAAGAAGAAGAAGTAGAGTAGAGGAGAAAGAGATGGGAATGGAAGGGTTTGGCGCTTGACTCCGTCGTCCCCACCCCCCGTCGTCGTCTAGTGGCGCGCAAGAGACGCGCGGCCCAAAACGGCCCTTCTCAGGGCCATCAAAGCACGTCGGGGAAGGTTTTGATTGTCGTGTTGCGTTTGGTGTGGGTGTCTGTCTGGCGTTTCTGTATGCCCGTGGGGATGCTGTTTGCGTGCCGTGGTGGTTGGATTGCGGGGGTCGGTGGCGGGTGTGGGCGGCGGTAGCGGTAAGCGGTGTTGTTGTTGTCGTGGTTGATTGTCGCCGTGTTTGTGGCGGCGGCCGACGGTTGGTTTTCTGTCGCGTTGTTTTGTTTGAATACGTTGGTTGGCTTGCCTGCGTTCGTTCTTCTCGGATGTCTGTCTTGTCGAGTCGTGTCTGGTCTTTGTTTTGTTTTGTTCCTTTGTGTGTGTGTGTGTGTGTGATGTTTTGCAACGGGGGGCACGTTGAGATGCGGAAGGAGTCGGCGGGGATTTCGGTGGCGTGTAGAGCGAGCGAGCGCGCCTGCCTGGCCGTTGGCCGTCGGAGTGGAGTGCGGGTTTTTTTTGTTTTCGAAACGAAAGCGGCGGCCGGCCAGCCACCCGTGCGGTGTGACGTCGGCCGTTGGGTATTGTGCGCTTTGAGCGCCGGGGAGGGATGATGTGTGATTGTTGCGCGCTGCTAGCAGGCAGGCAGAGTGAGCGGGTGTGGCGGACGGACGGGAAGTGGTGGTTTTTTGTTTTGTTTTTGGGTTGCGGGGCGAGAGGCAGGCGACCGACAAAGTTTGCTCGCGACGGAGAGATGTTAGTGGCCCTGAAAAGGGCCGTTTTTGTTTGTGCGGTGCGGTGCCGCGGCGCGGTTTAGGCGCGCTCGCCGCGGATGCGGCGCGCGAGCTGGATGTCCTTGGGCATGATGGTGACGCGCTTGGCGTGGATTGCGCACAGGTTGGTGTCTTCGAAGAGGCCGACGAGGTAGGCCTCGCTGGCCTCCTGCAGGGCCATGACTGCGGAGCTCTGGAAGCGCAGGTCGGTCTTGAAGTCCTGGGCGATCTCGCGCACTAGGCGCTGGAATGGCAGCTTGCGGATGAGCAGCTCTGTGCTCTTCTGGTAGCGCCTGATTTCTCGCAGGGCGACGGTGCCCGGCCTGTAGCGGTGGGGCTTCTTGACGCCTCCGGTGGCGGGCGCGCTCTTCCTCGCCGCCTTGGTGGCGAGCTGTTTGCGCGGCGCCTTTCCGCCGGTGGACTTGCGGGCCGTTTGCTTTGTGCGGGCCATGGCGGTAGCGGTAGCGGTAGCGGAGCGGCGTGCGTGGAGGTTAGGTGCGGCGCGGCGTCCGGTGCTGCCTTGACAACGGGCCCGCGCGCCTCCGTGCTGCGCTTATATGCCCTCGGTTGCGCGTGGTGGGGGGAGGGCGGGCCAGAGTCTATATAGGGGGGCGGCGGGCGCGCTGGGCGCAGACCGTAGCCGACTCGCCAGCCGCTGCAGCTGCTGTTTGTGCACGTTTTGCTTTGCCCGAGGAAGGAAGGATGACAGGCCGCGGCAAGGGAGGAAAGGGGCTCGGCAAGGGTGGCGCCAAGCGGCACCGCAAGGTGTTGCGCGACAACATCCAGGGCATCACGAAGCCCGCCATCCGCCGCCTGGCTCGCAGGGGCGGCGTGAAGCGCATCTCTGGTCTGATCTACGAGGAGACCCGCGGGGTGCTGAAGGTGTTCCTGGAGAACGTGATCCGCGACGCGGTGACGTACACTGAGCACGCCAAGCGCAAGACTGTGACGGCCATGGACGTGGTGTACGCCCTGAAGAGGCAGGGGCGCACCCTGTACGGTTTCGGCGGTTAGGCTGCGTCGCAGCGGGCGCTGGCCTTCCCGCGGCCGTGCTTGTGGGTGGGAGAGACTAGAAAACGGCCCTTTTCAGGGCCACCACACTGTTCGGAAGTTGAAAAGTGCGAAAGAGTCTGTGTTGTTGTTGCTGCGTGTGTGCGCTGTGTTGTTTGTTTGTTTGTTTCTTTCTTTCTTTCTTTCCGTTTGAGCGACGTGATGTGACTGGGAGGGGAGAAGGAAAGGAAACGTGTCATGTGGCTGGCTGTGTGTGGAGCTGCTTCGTTTGTGTGTCTTTGTATCGATCGCGACGGAGATGGCGGGCTGTGTGTTGTTGTGCGAGAGGCGGTGATTATTTGCTTGCGTGGTTTGTCTCTGTGTGTTTGTTTGCGGCGGCGTTGGGGTTTCCGAGGCAAGGCGTGTGGGCATAGGCGGCCGGATCAGCTGTTTCGTTCGTGTCGACGGCCGTTGCGCGCGGGAGTGGAGGGCGGTGTGTCGACACGCCTCCCTTTAACAATGGTCATTATTGCTGCCGTTGTCGGTTTGGAAGGCGACTGCGACCGTGCAAAATGTGTGTGTGTTGGGCCACACGGGCTGTGTGGACGACAAGATGGCGGACGTGCGCCGGCGGCGGCTGTGCTGTGACAGTGCAAAGTTAAAACAAAACAAGGTGCGGCGAGGACGACTGAAATTTTGCTTTGGACGTAGGTGTGTGTGGTGGCCCTGAAAAGGGCCGATTGTTGTGGGCCGAGCCGAGCCGGCAAAGCGCGTTGCGTGCAGGGGAGCACGCGGCGCTGCGATTGCCTGGCCTCCTTTAGGCCTTCTTCTCGGTCTTCTTTGGCAGCAGGACGGCCTGGATGTTGGGCAGGACACCACCCTGTGCGATGGTGACGCCCGACAGGAGCTTGTTGAGCTCCTCGTCGTTGCGGATGGCAAGCTGCAGGTGGCGCGGGATGATGCGCGTCTTCTTGTTGTCGCGGGCCGCGTTTCCGGCCAGCTCGAGCACCTCAGCCGCGAGGTACTCCATGACGGCGGCGAGGTAGACGGGCGCCCCGGCGCCGACGCGCTCTGCGTAGTTTCCCTTGCGCAGGAGGCGGTGGATTCTGCCGACCGGGAACTGGAGCCCAGCCCTGCTTGAGCGGGACTTTGACTTGCCCTTGACTTTGCCTCCCTTTCCGCGTCCGGACATGGCGATGGGCTAGCGACGGTGCACACGAAACGAAAACGACCGGTGCGAGCGGCAGCGAGTCGAGCAGCGGAGTGCGTGCCGGCGCAGCCGGGGTGGGGGTGCTTTATGGGCTCGGGTGCGGCGGCCGGTTGCGCGCGCGCCCCATTGGTCGGCGGCCGCAACAGGGCGAGCTGGTAAAGGTGCGGCGGCGGCTGGCGGCGGGTGCCACTGTGTGGGGAGACGCTGACTAGAGCGGAGCGCTTGCTACTGGTGTTGCTGCTGCCGTACGTTGGTTCGAGATGCCGCCCAAGACTAGCGGGAAGGCCGCCAAGAAGGCTGGCAAGGCGCAGAAGAACATTTCGAAGGGCGACAAGAAGAAGAAGCGCAAGAGGAAGGAGAGCTATGCCATCTACATCTACAAGGTGCTGAAGCAGGTGCACCCTGACACGGGCATCTCGTCGAAGGCGATGAGCATCATGAACAGCTTCGTGAACGACATTTTCGAGCGCATTGCGGCCGAGGCTTCTCGCCTGGCGCACTACAACAAGCGCTCGACCATCACGTCCCGCGAGATCCAGACCGCTGTGCGGCTGTTGCTGCCTGGCGAGCTGGCCAAGCACGCCGTGAGCGAGGGCACGAAGGCGGTGACCAAGTACACGAGCTCCAAGTAAGGAGGTGGCTCTGGAATGGAAGGAAGGATGGAGAAGGCTCCTCCGTTGCGAGAGCGGCAAAACGGCCCTTTTCAGGGCCACCAACTTGCCTTTTGCGGGAAGGGCGGAATTGTTGTTGTTTGTGTGGACGGCTGTGATGTGTGTGTGTGCATTTTGATTGTGGGTGGGGGGGCGCGTCAAAGCGTGTTGCGCGGGGTACGGCCACGAGGTTGGTCGCCGTGGCGTGGAATGGTGGCACGCCTCGTTGGCGTGGTTTTTGACCCATTGGTGTTGTTGGTGTGTGTGTGTGTGTGAGACCCGTCTGCGAGGGGGGGACAGTGTGATCGGCGACTTTTGTGTCACCGTAACGACGGCCGTTTGCGGGTTTGTTTTTTTGCACATCATACATGGCGAGGGTGAAATGTGAAATGTTTTTGTTTGGTTTTTTTTGCCGCCCACTATTCCCTTTGCTGTACGCCGAGTTTGACAATGGTGCGACGTAACTGCAGCGTGGAGGTGTGTGAGTGACGTTGAAATGAACGTGCCATTAAGACGCATTGTTGTTGTATTGTACTGTACGTGTACGGCGACACGCACGATGATGTACCATTCGACTCTGATGTTTGATAGCCGTGTCTGACTGATTGCGTACGACGCACGCACACCGATGTCGTCATTCAAGATGCACGCTAGACGACGACGGCGGCGGCGGCGGTCGTTTGTTTGGCGAATGTCTGTACACGTGTTTGTCTGTGTCCATCCGGTATGTATTTGTTTGTTTGAAAGTGTTTTGTGTGTCGGTGACGTGGTCCGATCCGTCGCCCCCTGAGTAACTGTCGATCGGCGCGATAGACCGGCGTCACGCAACTGAACCGAAGTCTTGGGCACACCCGTCATACTGTTGTACACCGTCGCGCTGAGAACGGTAACGAAAGGTTGACTTTGATCGGTCGAATGTCTGGGCAGAACGTGAGGAATGAGGCGAGAGTGCAAGGAGGGGGGGGGGCAAAAGAGAGAGGAAGGGAAAAAGGGGAGAAACGCATTCGTAGAGCAACGGAACGTTCCCGTGTCGGAGGCGTATTGGAGCCGCACTGAAATGCGTTTAACGGCGGCGCGGCTGCAAGTGTCTGCCGTGGTGAACGTTACCTTTGACGGCTGCATTGGGCTTTGCCTTTGCTTTTGCTTTTGCTTTCGCTTTCG
>NW_026047878.1:0-10000 GCF_023864345.2 Schistocerca serialis cubense
ACTCGCAACGACTACTCACTGACTGACTGACTGACTGAGAACCGCTCGCAACACTCGCGCAGTCCAGCGCAAACTCTCTGGTCACAGATGCTACAATGTCTCGCCATCGCTACTATGTTACATACGTGTTTCAGTGTCTTTTTCATTGGGGTAACGATCTTTGGCTCTTTTGATTCTGAATACAGGGCCAAAGGTCAACGCTGCTGCCCTTATACAATTTATCAGGTTTCATTATGTCTGTTGCAATGTTACATACGGTTCACTCTTTCATTAATATTATCGTTGGGTTTGTTTTGTAGGGACGTTAACATTCTGGCACATTTTTATTATCATCGGACTCTCTGCTATTTGTGCAGGGAGGTTATACCTGGGTCCATTTCCATTTCCATTTACATTTTAATATTGATAGACTTTTTGTTTTCTTGTTGTTTTTCCTTCTTTTTTTTTTTTGTTTGTTTTGTTTTTCCCGCTCTCACCACCACCGCCGCATCACGCCTTCCGTTTTCTTGGTTTCTTTTCTGTTCTTCAACTGCTTCAACATCACCGCGCCCCATTTCCACACCACAGCCGTCAGCCTCCAAGACGGGCGGCGCAGTGTGCCCATTTCCGGCGCACAAGCACACCCGTACGGTACTCTCCTCGCCCCCACGCCACCAACAACACAGCGACCACGCGGCTTTCAGGCATGGCACGGCACGGCACCGGCGAAATGCGCCGCCCCCGCCCCTCCGCGCATCCGTCCGTCTCGCCACGTTCACTGACAGCCGCGTCTGCGGCTACACCACGACAACCACAACACAACACCGCTCCCCTCCCTGGCAACTCACATTGTTTTTCTCCTCCTCTTTTGCACAAACCACAACGCCGAGCACAGGCGCAAGCCACCCACACCGCGCCCCTCCCCGTCCCGTCTTTGGCCGCCGCTCCTCGTTTCCTCGTTTGCCCCCTCCCATCTCCCGAAATGCCATGCCAGCAGCGTTACGCATGCCCCTCCCCTGTCCACACAACACTACCGCCTAACGAACAGCCTTCCGGGCCACATGCAGGGCACGCCCACCTCCAAACACTGCCAATTCACGGACGCACGCACGCACGCACACACGCACACACGCACACACACACACACACACACACACACACACACACACACACACACACACACACACTCACTTTCTCGACACCTTTCTGTACGGAGGGTGCGTCATCTCGACCGTGACAGAGTGACGGCAACTATCGACGATCCATTTCCCCCCACTGGTAAAACATGTCCACTAACACCTACATACATCATTCAAGTACACAGACAATAGCATACACACAATGGGAGGGCACACGAACATGGACGGCACGGCACTGTCATACACTCTTCCTCAGAACCATATCAACAAACGTTACGTACATCCGGGAAAGCGAAAGCGAAAGCGAAAGCAAAAGCAAAGGCAAAGCCCAATGCAGCCGTCAAAGGTAACGTTCACCACGGCAGACACTTGCAGCCGCGCCGCCGTTAAACGCATTTCAGTGCGGCTCCAATACGCCTCCGACACGGGAACGTTCCGTTGCTCTACGAATGCGTTTCTCCCCTTTTTCCCTTCCTCTCTCTTTTGCCCCCCCTCCTTGCACTCTTGCCTCATTCCTCACGTTCTGCCCAGACATTCGACCGATCAAAGTCAACCTTTCGTTACCGTTCTCAGCGCGACGGTGTACAACAGTATGACGGGTGTGCCCACGACTTCGGTTCAGTTGCGGTGACGCCGGTCTATCGCGCCGATCGACAGTTACTCAGGGGGCGACGGATCGGACCACGTCACCGACACACAAAACACTTTCAAACAAACAAATACATACCGGATGGACACAGACAAACACGTGTACAGACATTCGCCAAACAAACGACCGCCGCCGCCGTCGTCGCGCTTACTGTACTGCACTGGACACGCGTGCATCTTGAATGACGACATCGGTGTGCGTGCGTCGTACGCAATCAGTCAGACACGGCTATCAAACATCAGAGTCGAATGGTACATCATCGTGCGTGTCGCCGTACACGTACAGTACAATACAACAACAATGCGTCTTAATGGCACGTTCATTTCAACGTCACTCACACACCTCCACGCTGCAGTTACGTCGCACCATTGTCAAACTCGGCGTACAGCAAAGGGAATAGTGGGCGGCAAAAAAAAAAAAAAAACCAAACAAAAACATTTCACATTTCACCCTCGCCATGTATGATGTGCAAACAAAACAAACCCGCAAACGGCCGTCGTTACGGTGACACAAAAGTCGCCGATCGCACTGTCCCCCCTCGCAGACGGGTAACACACACACACACACACACACACACACACACACACACACACACACCAACAACACCAATGGGTCAAAAACCACGCCAACGAGGCGTGCCACCATTCCACGCCACGGCGACCAACCTCGTGGCCGTACCCCGCGCAACACGCTTTGACGCGCCCCCCCCACCCACAATCAAAATGCACACATACATCACAGCCGTCCACACAAACAACAACAACAACAATTCCGCCCTTCCCGCAAAAGGCAAGTTGGTGGCCCTGAAAAGGGCCGTTTTGCCGCTCTCGCAACGGAGGAGCCTTCTCCATCCTTCCTTCCATTCCAGAGCCACCTCCTTACTTGGAGCTCGTGTACTTGGTCACCGCCTTCGTGCCCTCGCTCACGGCGTGCTTGGCCAGCTCGCCAGGCAGCAACAGCCGCACAGCGGTCTGGATCTCGCGGGACGTGATGGTCGAGCGCTTGTTGTAGTGCGCCAGGCGAGACGCCTCGGCCGCAATGCGCTCGAAAATGTCGTTCACGAAGCTGTTCATGATGCTCATCGCCTTCGACGAGATGCCCGTGTCAGGGTGCACCTGCTTCAGCACCTTGTAGATGTAGATGGCATAGCTCTCCTTCCTCTTGCGCTTCTTCTTCTTGTCGCCCTTCGAAATGTTCTTCTGCGCCTTGCCAGCCTTCTTGGCGGCCTTCCCGCTAGTCTTGGGCGGCATCTCGAACCAACGTACGGCAGCAGCAACACCAGTAGCAAGCGCTCCGCTCTAGTCAGCGTCTCCCCACACAGTGGCACCCGCCGCCAGCCGCCGCCGCACCTTTACCAGCTCGCCCTGTTGCGGCCGCCGACCAATGGGGCGCGCGCGCAACCGGCCGCCGCACCCGAGCCCATAAAGCACCCCCACCCCGGCTGCGCCGGCACGCACTCCGCTGCTCGACTCGCTGCCGCTCGCACCGGTCGTTTTCGTTTCCGTTTCGTGTGCACCGTCGCTAGCCCATCGCCATGTCCGGACGCGGAAAGGGAGGCAAAGTCAAGGGCAAGTCAAAGTCCCGCTCAAGCAGGGCTGGGCTCCAGTTCCCGGTCGGCAGAATCCACCGCCTCCTGCGCAAGGGAAACTACGCAGAGCGCGTCGGCGCCGGGGCGCCCGTCTACCTCGCCGCCGTCATGGAGTACCTCGCGGCTGAGGTGCTCGAGCTGGCCGGAAACGCGGCCCGCGACAACAAGAAGACGCGCATCATCCCGCGCCACCTGCAGCTTGCCATCCGCAACGACGAGGAGCTCAACAAGCTCCTGTCGGGCGTCACCATCGCACAGGGTGGTGTCCTGCCCAACATCCAGGCCGTCCTGCTGCCAAAGAAGACCGAGAAGAAGGCCTAAAGGAGGCCAGGCAATCGCAGCCGCCGCGTGCTCCCCTGCACGCAACGCGCTTTGCCGGCTCGGCCCGGCCCACAACAATCGGCCCTTTTCAGGGCCACCACACAAACCTACGTCCAAAGCAAAATTTCAGTCGTCCTCGCCGCACCTTGTTTTGTTTTAACTTTGCACTGTCACAGCACAGCCGCCGCCGGCGCACGTCCGCCATCTTGTCGTCCACACAGCCCGTGTGGCCCAACACACACACACACACACACACATTTTGCACGGTCGCAGTCGCCTTCCAAACCGACAACGGCAGCAACAATGACCATTGTTAAAGGGAGGCGTGTCGACACACCGCCCTCCACTCCCGCGCGCAACGGCCGTCGACACGAACGAAACAGCTGATCCGGCCGCCTATGCCCACACGCCTTGCCTCGGAAACCCCAACGCCGCCGCAAACAAACACACAGAGCCAAACCACGCAAGCAAATAATCACCGCCTCTCGCACAACAACACACAGCCCGCCATCTCCGTCGCGATCGATACAAAGACACACAAAACAAACACACAAACGAAGCAGCTCCACACACAGCCAGCCACATGACACGTTTCCTTTCCTTCTCCCCTCCCAGTCACATCACGTCGCTCAAACGGAAAGAAAGAAACAAACAAACAAACAACACAGCGCACACACGCAGCAACAACAACACAGACTCTTTCGCACTTTTCAACTTCCGAACAGTGTGGTGGCCCTGAAAAGGGCCGTTTTCTAGTCTCTCCCACCCACAAGCACGGCCGCGGGAAGGCCAGCGCCCGCTGCGACGCAGCCTAACCGCCGAAACCGTACAGGGTGCGCCCCTGCCTCTTCAGGGCGTACACCACGTCCATGGCCGTCACAGTCTTGCGCTTGGCGTGCTCAGTGTACGTCACCGCGTCGCGGATCACGTTCTCCAGGAACACCTTCAGCACCCCGCGGGTCTCCTCGTAGATCAGACCAGAGATGCGCTTCACGCCGCCCCTGCGAGCCAGGCGGCGGATGGCGGGCTTCGTGATGCCCTGGATGTTGTCGCGCAACACCTTGCGGTGCCGCTTGGCGCCACCCTTGCCGAGCCCCTTTCCTCCCTTGCCGCGGCCTGTCATCCTTCCTTCCTCGGGCAAAGCAAAACGTGCACAAACAGCAGCTGCAGCGGCTGGCGAGTCGGCTACGGTCTGCGCCCAGCGCGCCCGCCGCCCCCCTATATAGACTCTGGCCCGCCCTCCCCCCCACCACGCGCAACCGAGGGCATATAAGCGCAGCACGGAGGCGCGCGGGCCCGTTGTCAAGGCAGCACCGGACGCCGCGCCGCACCTAACCTCCACGCACGCCGCTCCGCTACCGCTACCGCTACCGCCATGGCCCGCACAAAGCAAACGGCCCGCAAGTCCACCGGCGGAAAGGCGCCGCGCAAACAGCTCGCCACCAAGGCGGCGAGGAAGAGCGCGCCCGCCACCGGAGGCGTCAAGAAGCCCCACCGCTACAGGCCGGGCACCGTCGCCCTGCGAGAAATCAGGCGCTACCAGAAGAGCACAGAGCTGCTCATCCGCAAGCTGCCATTCCAGCGCCTAGTGCGCGAGATCGCCCAGGACTTCAAGACCGACCTGCGCTTCCAGAGCTCCGCAGTCATGGCCCTGCAGGAGGCCAGCGAGGCCTACCTCGTCGGCCTCTTCGAAGACACCAACCTGTGCGCAATCCACGCCAAGCGCGTCACCATCATGCCCAAGGACATCCAGCTCGCGCGCCGCATCCGCGGCGAGCGCGCCTAAACCGCGCCGCGGCACCGCACCGCACAAACAAAAACGGCCCTTTTCAGGGCCACTAACATCTCTCCGTCGCGAGCAAACTTTGTCGGTCGCCTGCCTCTCGCCCCGCAACCCAAAAACAAAAACCACCACTTCCCGTCCGTCCGCCACACCCGCTCACTCTGCCTGCCTGCTAGCAGCGCGCAACAATCACACATCATCCCTCCCCGGCGCTCAAAGCGCACAATACCCAACGGCCGACGTCACACCGCACGGGTGGGTGGGTGGCTGGCTGGCTGGCCGGCCGCCCGCCGCTTTCGTTTCGAAAACAAAAAAAACCCGCACTCCACTCCGACGGCCAACGGCCAGGCAGGCGCGCTCGCTCGCTCGCTCTACACGCCACCGAAATCCCCGCCGACTCCTTCCACATCTCAACGTGCCCCCCGTTGCAAAACATAACACACACAAAGGAACAAAACAAAACACAGACCAGACACGACTAGACAAGACAGACATCCGAGAAGAACGAACGCAGGCAAGCCAACCAACGTATTCAAACAAAACAACGTGACAGAAAACCAACCGTCGGCCGCCGCCACAAACACGGCGACAATCAACCACGACAACAACAACACCGCTTACCGCTACCGCCGCCCACACCCGCCACCGACCCCCGCAATCCAACCACCACGGCACGCAAACAGCATCCCCACGGGCATACAGAAACGCCAGACAGACACCCACACCAAACGCAACACGACAATCAAAACCTTCCCCGACGTGCTTTGATGGCCCTGAGAAGGGCCGTTTTGGGCCGCGCGTCTCTTGCGCGCCACTAGACGACGACGGGGGGTGGGGACGACGGAGTCAAGCGCCAAACCCTTCCTTTCCCATCTCTTTCTCCTCTACTCTACTTCTTCTTCTTGGGCGAAGCCTTCGCCTTAGACGGCGTCGTCGCCTTCTTCGGGCGCGGCGCCTTCGGCTTCTTCGTCGGAACCTTGGCGGCCTTCTTCGCCTTCGACGGCGACTTGGCCTTGGCCGGCTTGGCCGCAGCCGCCTTCTTCGCACCCGCGGGAGCGGCCGACGCCGCAGACGCCTTCTTGGCGGCGCCCGCCTTCCGACCGGTCGCCGCCTTCACGCCACCAGCCTTCTTTGCGCCGGCCGCACGGGCGCCCTTCTTCTCCTTGCTGGCCGGAGCGGCGCGCTTCTTCTTGGCACCGCCAGCACGAGCCTTGCCGCCCTCGGCCGCCCCCCCGCCGCCGGCGCCGGCAAGCTTGAACGAGCCGGACGCGCCCTTCCCCTTCGTCTGCACCAGCTCGCCCGCCACGACGGCCGACTTGAGGTACTTCTTGATAAACGGCGCCAGCTTCTCCGCGTCCAGCTTGTAGTGCGCGGCTATGTACTTCTTGATCGCCTGCAGCGACGACCCGCCGCGCTCCTTCAGACTCTTGATGGCGGCCGTCACCATCTCAGAGGTGCGCGGGTGCGCAGGCTTGGCGCGCGGCTTCTTCGCAGACGACGCAGACTTGGCCTTCTTCGTAGTGCCGGTGGCGGCGGGTGCCGCAGCAGTCTCGTTCGTAGCCGCCTGATCTGCCATTTCGACGACGCGCGTAACACACAGCGAGAGCGAGCGGGACGGCAGGCACGCAAGCACAGCACAGCAGCAGAGCAGAGAATCACAAGGCCCAGCCAGTGTCGCGGGCGGGCGCGGACGGCCGAGAGAGCGGCCGCCACTCTGCGCGCCGCCGCGCCGCGCCTCCCGCGCTTGCTACCGCCCAACGTCCGACAGCCTGTGCGGAGCAGCCCCAAACCTGCGCCACAACCGCCCGCGCCTTTCAAACCACCGAGGATGGGGCTACACACAGCCACACCACAGTCGCCAACCAGTCGCCACGGCAGCGCCGCAAACCACGGCCAAACTGCAGCTACCGCGCGCTACAGCCTGGGTCGGCCCGCCGAGAATCGCCGCCCCCGCCCAAATGCCGCCCCCACAGCCCCAGCCGACGACCCGCCACAATGGCCAAACCTTCGGCAAAACTCCCACACCGTCGCCGCGGCAGCCCGGCCAGCGCGGCCGGCGCCACAGCCACACAAGCCGAGGCGTGCGGCGATGACGGCCGTGCAAACGCGCCTCCGCCGCCCCATCGCCTTCCGTCGCCCTCCCGCCGTTTCCCGATCGGCCCGCAGCCGTCGGGCCACATCGCGCGCCGTCCTCCTCCTCTCGCCCGCCAACATTCACAGCCGTTTCTCAACAATTGCCCGCCGCAAACGGACGCCGCCTGCGCAACAGGCGCCGCCGCCCCTCGCCGCTTCCCACCCACAACCCCTCGACCGAGGCAAACCGCAATCCGAATCTACAGACCAACCCAATCTGCCGTCAAGCACACACGACAGCCGACCTTACACGTTACGCGTTACACATTACGTTTACACGTCTACGTTAGGTTAGGTTAGGTGGACGTGGGTTAGGTTAAGGGGACTTGGGTTAGGTTAAGCGTCAAACCTAGGTTAAGCATTCAAACACGTCAGGCGTCAGAGGTTAGGTTAGGTTAGGTTAGGTTACACGTTAGGTTAGGTTAAGGGGTCAGTGCTAGGTTAAGAAGCGTCAAACGTAGGTTAAAAAAGCGTTCAAACGTGAGGCGTGAGCCGGACAGCTTACCTTACGTAGACGTTAGGGGCTCACAGGCTGAGCTCACCTCGCCACACCACAGGTTAGGTTCGGTTCGGTTCGGTTCGCTCGGCTCAGCGTAAAGCGCCGAGGTCAGGGTTACGTTCGTTCACCTTCGGGCGCCACACTTTCGGTTGAAAGGTCGCGACGGGACGACGTCGGCAGGCACGCCGCAAACGAACAAAAACGTACAGACGGGGGAGCAGCACGACCACGACCAGACACCGAGCGCGAACGAGACACACGCGAACCACCCCCACCGGCCAAAGGGCACCACACAACAACCCCCCAGAGCACCACGTGTCGACACCAGAGCAACCCGCCGCTCACGCGACAGACATGGCTGGCACCGAAGGGCAACCGCCCGCAACTGCGCTTTCCGCGCCGGCCCGGATGCACGTCGTGCTACAACAACACCACTACCGTACACAGCCGCTGTTCACAACATCACTATCAATGGCGCGCCCGCGGCTCGCCGCCGTCGCAGTCGCAGCCCCAACGCCAGCACTTTTGCACCACCATTCACACGCACCGCAACACAGCTCGCCGACACAGCCGAACAAAACAAACACCACACAACAACAGCAACAACGCCGCCGCCTCTACTTGTGCCGGCGACCCACCCCGCCGATGGCGCACCTTTCGCCAGCCGGCAATCGACACACACGCACGCACCCACCCACCGGGGCCCAGTGCAAAAAAAAAAAAACACAAAAACAAAAAAACAAAACAACACAAACGACACGGGAAGCGCACACCGCCACTTCGCGCGCACGCCACCAACCAGTCGTCGTCTCAAAATAACAAACACAAACAAAATAAACTAACAACTAGGGCAACACAAAACAAAAACGCCTCGCACGAACCGCCCACAAAAAGGACAAGCACACGCACAGCCTCTGCTGACGACCACGACGCAGCGGCACGCTGCTCCTGTCCCGCGCCCCGCGCCCCGCGCCCCACTCGATTCACAACTCACGCGACACCGTCAACGACGGGCTCGCTTCCCGCAACCTACCACCTTTCCGCCACGACGCACAGCCCCAGCCCCACCCGACGACTGCACTTTCACCACCGCCTCCCCCTTCCCCCCCAAAACACACACACACACACACAGCCAGCCAAAAACGCACTCGCGACCCACACATGCACGTGCATCGGCACACGCCAACCAGTCAACGTCGACAACCACACGCAAGGCTCGAAACGAAAACGAAACCGGCGTCCTTCCACGTTGCCATCAAGCTACGCGACACAAGACACAAGGAACCAACACAACAGCCGGCCCCACTAATTCCCACTCTCACGCCGCAAAAAGCACACCGAAACCGCCAAACACGCACGCACATTCCCCTTCGCACTGACACCACCGACCGGCTCGCTACCACACACCCTCTCGGCAGCCGTTTCACGCCAATTCGCCACACAGTCGACAAGCGCCCGCCCTGTACGGCACACGCAACGACGCAGCGCAGCAAAGGGCGCCCGCAACACATACCTCTCCGCCGCCCGACGCGCCAACCGCCACACCACACCGCCAGCCACTCGCAAATTGTGCACTGCCACCAGCCACACGTCCAACACGCCGCGCCGCCTCCGGCCACCCGCCAGGGGGCGCTCACGTCCGCGACAACAGCGCGGCCCGCCGGGCCGGGCCGAACCGAACCGAGCCGCCGCTGCTCTGCACTCGGCACGGCCACACCCTGCTGCAGACCGGGCTCGTCCCTCTGTACGCGTCTGCCTGCGCATCAACACAACACGACCTTTTTTTTTTTTTTTTTCTCCTCTCTCTACCGCCATCCCTTCTTCTCGCGTTTTACCCGTTGTTGCAGCAGCGGCGCACACCTACACATCCACAGCCCCAGCCGAGCCGGCCTCACCTCAGGGCCCGCCG
>NW_026047878.1:15000-25000 GCF_023864345.2 Schistocerca serialis cubense
ACAGCCGCACAGCGGTCTGGATCTCGCGGGACGTGATGGTCGAGCGCTTGTTGTAGTGCGCCAGGCGAGACGCCTCGGCCGCAATGCGCTCGAAAATGTCGTTCACGAAGCTGTTCATGATGCTCATCGCCTTCGACGAGATGCCCGTGTCAGGGTGCACCTGCTTCAGCACCTTGTAGATGTAGATGGCATAGCTCTCCTTCCTCTTGCGCTTCTTCTTCTTGTCGCCCTTCGAAATGTTCTTCTGCGCCTTGCCAGCCTTCTTGGCGGCCTTCCCGCTAGTCTTGGGCGGCATCTCGAACCAACGTACGGCAGCAGCAACACCAGTAGCAAGCGCTCCGCTCTAGTCAGCGTCTCCCCACACAGTGGCACCCGCCGCCAGCCGCCGCCGCACCTTTACCAGCTCGCCCTGTTGCGGCCGCCGACCAATGGGGCGCGCGCGCAACCGGCCGCCGCACCCGAGCCCATAAAGCACCCCCACCCCGGCTGCGCCGGCACGCACTCCGCTGCTCGACTCGCTGCCGCTCGCACCGGTCGTTTTCGTTTCCGTTTCGTGTGCACCGTCGCTAGCCCATCGCCATGTCCGGACGCGGAAAGGGAGGCAAAGTCAAGGGCAAGTCAAAGTCCCGCTCAAGCAGGGCTGGGCTCCAGTTCCCGGTCGGCAGAATCCACCGCCTCCTGCGCAAGGGAAACTACGCAGAGCGCGTCGGCGCCGGGGCGCCCGTCTACCTCGCCGCCGTCATGGAGTACCTCGCGGCTGAGGTGCTCGAGCTGGCCGGAAACGCGGCCCGCGACAACAAGAAGACGCGCATCATCCCGCGCCACCTGCAGCTTGCCATCCGCAACGACGAGGAGCTCAACAAGCTCCTGTCGGGCGTCACCATCGCACAGGGTGGTGTCCTGCCCAACATCCAGGCCGTCCTGCTGCCAAAGAAGACCGAGAAGAAGGCCTAAAGGAGGCCAGGCAATCGCAGCCGCCGCGTGCTCCCCTGCACGCAACGCGCTTTGCCGGCTCGGCCCGGCCCACAACAATCGGCCCTTTTCAGGGCCACCACACAAACCTACGTCCAAAGCAAAATTTCAGTCGTCCTCGCCGCACCTTGTTTTGTTTTAACTTTGCACTGTCACAGCACAGCCGCCGCCGGCGCACGTCCGCCATCTTGTCGTCCACACAGCCCGTGTGGCCCAACACACACACACACACACACACATTTTGCACGGTCGCAGTCGCCTTCCAAACCGACAACGGCAGCAACAATGACCATTGTTAAAGGGAGGCGTGTCGACACACCGCCCTCCACTCCCGCGCGCAACGGCCGTCGACACGAACGAAACAGCTGATCCGGCCGCCTATGCCCACACGCCTTGCCTCGGAAACCCCAACGCCGCCGCAAACAAACACACAGAGCCAAACCACGCAAGCAAATAATCACCGCCTCTCGCACAACAACACACAGCCCGCCATCTCCGTCGCGATCGATACAAAGACACACAATAACAAACACACAAACGAAGCAGCTCCACACACAGCCAGCCACATGACACGTTTCCTTTCCTTCTCCCCTCCCAGTCACATCACGTCGCTCAAACGGAAAGAAAGAAACAAACAAACAAACAACACAGCGCACACACGCAGCAACAACAACACAGACTCTTTCGCACTTTTCAACTTCCGAACAGTGTGGTGGCCCTGAAAAGGGCCGTTTTCTAGTCTCTCCCACCCACAAGCACGGCCGCGGGAAGGCCAGCGCCCGCTGCGACGCAGCCTAACCGCCGAAACCGTACAGGGTGCGCCCCTGCCTCTTCAGGGCGTACACCACGTCCATGGCCGTCACAGTCTTGCGCTTGGCGTGCTCAGTGTACGTCACCGCGTCGCGGATCACGTTCTCCAGGAACACCTTCAGCACCCCGCGGGTCTCCTCGTAGATCAGACCAGAGATGCGCTTCACGCCGCCCCTGCGAGCCAGGCGGCGGATGGCGGGCTTCGTGATGCCCTGGATGTTGTCGCGCAACACCTTGCGGTGCCGCTTGGCGCCACCCTTGCCGAGCCCCTTTCCTCCCTTGCCGCGGCCTGTCATCCTTCCTTCCTCGGGCAAAGCAAAACGTGCACAAACAGCAGCTGCAGCGGCTGGCGAGTCGGCTACGGTCTGCGCCCAGCGCGCCCGCCGCCCCCCTATATAGACTCTGGCCCGCCCTCCCCCCCACCACGCGCAACCGAGGGCATATAAGCGCAGCACGGAGGCGCGCGGGCCCGTTGTCAAGGCAGCACCGGACGCCGCGCCGCACCTAACCTCCACGCACGCCGCTCCGCTACCGCTACCGCTACCGCCATGGCCCGCACAAAGCAAACGGCCCGCAAGTCCACCGGCGGAAAGGCGCCGCGCAAACAGCTCGCCACCAAGGCGGCGAGGAAGAGCGCGCCCGCCACCGGAGGCGTCAAGAAGCCCCACCGCTACAGGCCGGGCACCGTCGCCCTGCGAGAAATCAGGCGCTACCAGAAGAGCACAGAGCTGCTCATCCGCAAGCTGCCATTCCAGCGCCTAGTGCGCGAGATCGCCCAGGACTTCAAGACCGACCTGCGCTTCCAGAGCTCCGCAGTCATGGCCCTGCAGGAGGCCAGCGAGGCCTACCTCGTCGGCCTCTTCGAAGACACCAACCTGTGCGCAATCCACGCCAAGCGCGTCACCATCATGCCCAAGGACATCCAGCTCGCGCGCCGCATCCGCGGCGAGCGCGCCTAAACCGCGCCGCGGCACCGCACCGCACAAACAAAAACGGCCCTTTTCAGGGCCACTAACATCTCTCCGTCGCGAGCAAACTTTGTCGGTCGCCTGCCTCTCGCCCCGCAACCCAAAAACAAAAACCACCACTTCCCGTCCGTCCGCCACACCCGCTCACTCTGCCTGCCTGCTAGCAGCGCGCAACAATCACACATCATCCCTCCCCGGCGCTCAAAGCGCACAATACCCAACGGCCGACGTCACACCGCACGGGTGGGTGGGTGGCTGGCTGGCTGGCCGGCCGCCCGCCGCTTTCGTTTCGAAAACAAAAAAAACCCGCACTCCACTCCGACGGCCAACGGCCAGGCAGGCGCGCTCGCTCGCTCGCTCTACACGCCACCGAAATCCCCGCCGACTCCTTCCACATCTCAACGTGCCCCCCGTTGCAAAACATAACACACACAAAGGAACAAAACAAAACACAGACCAGACACGACTAGACAAGACAGACATCCGAGAAGAACGAACGCAGGCAAGCCAACCAACGTATTCAAACAAAACAACGTGACAGAAAACCAACCGTCGGCCGCCGCCACAAACACGGCGACAATCAACCACGACAACAACAACACCGCTTACCGCTACCGCCGCCCACACCCGCCACCGACCCCCGCAATCCAACCACCACGGCACGCAAACAGCATCCCCACGGGCATACAGAAACGCCAGACAGACACCCACACCAAACGCAACACGACAATCAAAACCTTCCCCGACGTGCTTTGATGGCCCTGAGAAGGGCCGTTTTGGGCCGCGCGTCTCTTGCGCGCCACTAGACGACGACGGGGGGTGGGGACGACGGAGTCAAGCGCCAAACCCTTCCTTTCCCATCTCTTTCTCCTCTACTCTACTTCTTCTTCTTGGGCGAAGCCTTCGCCTTAGACGGCGTCGTCGCCTTCTTCGGGCGCGGCGCCTTCGGCTTCTTCGTCGGAACCTTGGCGGCCTTCTTCGCCTTCGACGGCGACTTGGCCTTGGCCGGCTTGGCCGCAGCCGCCTTCTTCGCACCCGCGGGAGCGGCCGACGCCGCAGACGCCTTCTTGGCGGCGCCCGCCTTCCGACCGGTCGCCGCCTTCACGCCACCAGCCTTCTTTGCGCCGGCCGCACGGGCGCCCTTCTTCTCCTTGCTGGCCGGAGCGGCGCGCTTCTTCTTGGCACCGCCAGCACGAGCCTTGCCGCCCTCGGCCGCCCCCCCGCCGCCGGCGCCGGCAAGCTTGAACGAGCCGGACGCGCCCTTCCCCTTCGTCTGCACCAGCTCGCCCGCCACGACGGCCGACTTGAGGTACTTCTTGATAAACGGCGCCAGCTTCTCCGCGTCCAGCTTGTAGTGCGCGGCTATGTACTTCTTGATCGCCTGCAGCGACGACCCGCCGCGCTCCTTCAGACTCTTGATGGCGGCCGTCACCATCTCAGAGGTGCGCGGGTGCGCAGGCTTGGCGCGCGGCTTCTTCGCAGACGACGCAGACTTGGCCTTCTTCGTAGTGCCGGTGGCGGCGGGTGCCGCAGCAGTCTCGTTCGTAGCCGCCTGATCTGCCATTTCGACGACGCGCGTAACACACAGCGAGAGCGAGCGGGACGGCAGGCACGCAAGCACAGCACAGCAGCAGAGCAGAGAATCACAAGGCCCAGCCAGTGTCGCGGGCGGGCGCGGACGGCCGAGAGAGCGGCCGCCACTCTGCGCGCCGCCGCGCCGCGCCTCCCGCGCTTGCTACCGCCCAACGTCCGACAGCCTGTGCGGAGCAGCCCCAAACCTGCGCCACAACCGCCCGCGCCTTTCAAACCACCGAGGATGGGGCTACACACAGCCACACCACAGTCGCCAACCAGTCGCCACGGCAGCGCCGCAAACCACGGCCAAACTGCAGCTACCGCGCGCTACAGCCTGGGTCGGCCCGCCGAGAATCGCCGCCCCCGCCCAAATGCCGCCCCCACAGCCCCAGCCGACGACCCGCCACAATGGCCAAACCTTCGGCAAAACTCCCACACCGTCGCCGCGGCAGCCCGGCCAGCGCGGCCGGCGCCACAGCCACACAAGCCGAGGCGTGCGGCGATGACGGCCGTGCAAACGCGCCTCCGCCGCCCCATCGCCTTCCGTCGCCCTCCCGCCGTTTCCCGATCGGCCCGCAGCCGTCGGGCCACATCGCGCGCCGTCCTCCTCCTCTCGCCCGCCAACATTCACAGCCGTTTCTCAACAATTGCCCGCCGCAAACGGACGCCGCCTGCGCAACAGGCGCCGCCGCCCCTCGCCGCTTCCCACCCACAACCCCTCGACCGAGGCAAACCGCAATCCGAATCTACAGACCAACCCAATCTGCCGTCAAGCACACACGACAGCCGACCTTACACGTTACGCGTTACACATTACGTTTACACGTCTACGTTAGGTTAGGTTAGGTGGACGTGGGTTAGGTTAAGGGGACTTGGGTTAGGTTAAGCGTCAAACCTAGGTTAAGCATTCAAACACGTCAGGCGTCAGAGGTTAGGTTAGGTTAGGTTAGGTTACACGTTAGGTTAGGTTAAGGGGTCAGTGCTAGGTTAAGAAGCGTCAAACGTAGGTTAAAAAAGCGTTCAAACGTGAGGCGTGAGCCGGACAGCTTACCTTACGTAGACGTTAGGGGCTCACAGGCTGAGCTCACCTCGCCACACCACAGGTTAGGTTCGGTTCGGTTCGGTTCGCTCGGCTCAGCGTAAAGCGCCGAGGTCAGGGTTACGTTCGTTCACCTTCGGGCGCCACACTTTCGGTTGAAAGGTCGCGACGGGACGACGTCGGCAGGCACGCCGCAAACGAACAAAAACGTACAGACGGGGGAGCAGCACGACCACGACCAGACACCGAGCGCGAACGAGACACACGCGAACCACCCCCACCGGCCAAAGGGCACCACACAACAACCCCCCAGAGCACCACGTGTCGACACCAGAGCAACCCGCCGCTCACGCGACAGACATGGCTGGCACCGAAGGGCAACCGCCCGCAACTGCGCTTTCCGCGCCGGCCCGGATGCACGTCGTGCTACAACAACACCACTACCGTACACAGCCGCTGTTCACAACATCACTATCAATGGCGCGCCCGCGGCTCGCCGCCGTCGCAGTCGCAGCCCCAACGCCAGCACTTTTGCACCACCATTCACACGCACCGCAACACAGCTCGCCGACACAGCCGAACAAAACAAACACCACACAACAACAGCAACAACGCCGCCGCCTCTACTTGTGCCGGCGACCCACCCCGCCGATGGCGCACCTTTCGCCAGCCGGCAATCGACACACACGCACGCACCCACCCACCGGGGCCCAGTGCAAAAAAAAAAAAACACAAAAACAAAAAAACAAAACAACACAAACGACACGGGAAGCGCACACCGCCACTTCGCGCGCACGCCACCAACCAGTCGTCGTCTCAAAATAACAAACACAAACAAAATAAACTAACAACTAGGGCAACACAAAACAAAAACGCCTCGCACGAACCGCCCACAAAAAGGACAAGCACACGCACAGCCTCTGCTGACGACCACGACGCAGCGGCACGCTGCTCCTGTCCCGCGCCCCGCGCCCCGCGCCCCACTCGATTCACAACTCACGCGACACCGTCAACGACGGGCTCGCTTCCCGCAACCTACCACCTTTCCGCCACGACGCACAGCCCCAGCCCCACCCGACGACTGCACTTTCACCACCGCCTCCCCCTTCCCCCCCAAAACACACACACACACACAGCCAGCCAAAAACGCACTCGCGACCCACACATGCACGTGCATCGGCACACGCCAACCAGTCAACGTCGACAACCACACGCAAGGCTCGAAACGAAAACGAAACCGGCGTCCTTCCACGTTGCCATCAAGCTACGCGACACAAGACACAAGGAACCAACACAACAGCCGGCCCCACTAATTCCCACTCTCACGCCGCAAAAAGCACACCGAAACCGCCAAACACGCACGCACATTCCCCTTCGCACTGACACCACCGACCGGCTCGCTACCACACACCCTCTCGGCAGCCGTTTCACGCCAATTCGCCACACAGTCGACAAGCGCCCGCCCTGTACGGCACACGCAACGACGCAGCGCAGCAAAGGGCGCCCGCAACACATACCTCTCCGCCGCCCGACGCGCCAACCGCCACACCACACCGCCAGCCACTCGCAAATTGTGCACTGCCACCAGCCACACGTCCAACACGCCGCGCCGCCTCCGGCCACCCGCCAGGGGGCGCTCACGTCCGCGACAACAGCGCGGCCCGCCGGGCCGGGCCGAACCGAACCGAGCCGCCGCTGCTCTGCACTCGGCACGGCCACACCCTGCTGCAGACCGGGCTCGTCCCTCTGTACGCGTCTGCCTGCGCATCAACACAACACGACCTTTTTTTTTTTTTTTTTCTCCTCTCTCTACCGCCATCCCTTCTTCTCGCGTTTTACCCGTTGTTGCAGCAGCGGCGCACACCTACACATCCACAGCCCCAGCCGAGCCGGCCTCACCTCAGGGCCCGCCGCCAGCGTCTCCTCCTCGGGCACAGGTGCGGTGCTGTGGCCGCCCATCCAACCGCATTGCTGGCCGTCCAGCCACCAGGCGTTCCCACTGCCGCGAGCCACGCCGCGCACCGACCCTGCTGCAGAAAACGAAGCATAGCCAGAGACCGACCGATACACAAAGCAAGCCGTCGCCTCGCCTCTTGTCCTTCCTGCCTTCCTTCCGCCCCCGCCCTTCTCACACCACCGCCTCTCCACTTTCGCCCCCCCCTCCTTTTTTTTTTTTGTTTTCTTCTTTCTTTCTTTCTTTGGCCCTCTCTCCTTCCCGCCATGGCGGTTACGGCACCGCCTGCAGCGGCAGATTTTTTGCGCCCACACGCCTACTCCTACCACCATTAACCTTGCCCTGCCCTGCCCTGCCCTGCCCTGCCCTGCCCTGCCCATCAACGTCGCAGTCGAACCGACGCTTGCCAACACACTGCCCACGTTCCTTTCTCTTTTCGGCCTACGCCCATTACGCGCCGCCGCCACAGCGCCTTCCCTTCCCACAACACACCGACGTCATCACACGCACCCAAAACAGGGGCCACGACCGTGTTCCTCGCCCACTCCCATCCCGCACGGTACGCACATTCCCAACTACTACCGCGCACCCTCCCTTTCCAATCTGTGTGTGTCTCTCTGTGTCTGTGTCCTGTCCGCGCGTGACGCCTCTCAACATCCGCCGTCCCCCGTCCCGTTTTCGCCCCCATGCCGTCGTCGCGCCGCCTCCGCCCCTGTCCGCCCCGCACCACACCATACACCGCTGCTTGTCCCGGCCGTTGCCACCAAAGGCGCCGACCGCAAACGCGCCACGCCGCAGCCCCCGTGCGTCTCGCGCTCGCTTGCATCTCCGTGCCGACGCTGCCTCTCTTCCCGCTCGCACTCGACCTCGACAACACAGTCTTTGGCTCCGCCACTGCGTGTTCCGGTGGTACGCACGCTGCAACACGTATGTATTCATTACCAGAGCGATGGCGAGGCATGACAGCATCTCTGTCTGACCAGAGAGTTCTTTATCGCTGCTAGTCGGCGCTTGGACCGCGCCAGACGACAGTAGTGGCACGCACCGGGTCGCCAGGAACAGTTGTTATATATATATATTGTAGCGCGAGTCGGGAGAGGTAGTAGTCGGTCGACAGTAGTAGCGGGTGGACGGTTGTACTGAGCGGGCGTCGGCGGCGTGCTCTGCTCGTCTCGCGACTCTGGTCACGGTTCGGGACGATGTATAGTCTATTGTGTTATAATCAAAAGGTGGTGTGACGCTGCATTGCGCAAATCTGATAACGTATGTTCATTGTACTTATTTTGTTCAACAACAAAAGCCCCACTATTACTTTTTTTCTAAAGTAACTTTTGTCTCTTAACGAAAAACATTCACTTTTTAAAGACTACTTCCTATGGCATTTCCCTCCAAGGAGTGCAATTAATTACCAGCCAGCACTCATTCATTGCACACAGCTGTGTAAGGGGTATCTACAATTGAGGAGCGGATATAAATGCAATTTTTTGTTTTTTTTGTTTTTTTTTGTGTGTGTGTGTGTGTGTGTGTGTGTGTGTGTTGTAACCTCCCAGCAAAATTTAAAATAATGGACAATGTTATTTACGGATGCTAATGGACATTGCGCTAATTGTAACCTCGCCCACAATGAGAGGTATTGAAAATGGCAACAAAAATGTGAAATTCGCAATCTGACTCAAATATAAAGTCTTCACACAACATTTAAAAAAAGTCCGTTCAGTGACAAGAAACTTCAATTACACCGAAATAACGGTCTTTGGCCCTGTGCAAAACAATCAGAATTAAAGTCTTACCTCCGAATAAATGGATGTCACATTTCTGCTCTGGTTGTTGCGCAGCGCTTGGAGGAACTGCATTGCAAATAATAATATTCTCTTTTTTTGTCATTTTAGTGACATTTTTCTTCAAAGACGTGGAATGAAATGTGAAGTGCAACGAACTCTTTAGTTCAATAAACAATTAAATGTTTGAAAAATGCTTTTGAAATAAAAATTATTATTGGGGAACTTGTTGGAGAATAATTACAATAAATACAATTTTTCATTATCTAATGATTATATTAATTAACAGTATACCTTATTCACCATCTTGACCAGTGTTGCCGACCGCCTACATCACACAACCGCACTCGGCTGCTACTACTGACCGACCGCTCTGCATGACGACTATTAGCGTACTGCACGCGACGACTACTGACAGAGTACAGCCCTCAACTACACAGAGCTACGGACTCGCAACGACTACTCACTGACTGACTGACTGACTGAGAACCGCTCGCAACACTCGCGCAGTCCAGCGCAAACTCTCTGGTCACAGATGCTACAATGTCTCGCCATCGCTACTATGTTACATACGTGTTTCAGTGTCTTTTTCATTGGGGTAACGATCTTTGGCTCTTTTGATTCTGAATACAGGGCCAAAGGTCAACGCTGCTGCCCTTATACAATTTATCAGGTTTCATTATGTCTGTTGCAATGTTACATACGGTTCACTCTTTCATTAATATTATCGTTGGGTTTGTTTTGTAGGGACGTTAACATTCTGGCACATTTTTATTATCATCGGACTCTCTGCTATTTGTGCAGGGAGGTTATACCTGGGTCCATTTCCATTTCCATTTACATTTTAATATTGATAGACTTTTTGTTTTCTTGTTGTTTTTCCTTCTTTTTTTTTTTTGTTTGT
>NW_026047878.1:27500-42500 GCF_023864345.2 Schistocerca serialis cubense
TTGTCGCCCTTCGAAATGTTCTTCTGCGCCTTGCCAGCCTTCTTGGCGGCCTTCCCGCTAGTCTTGGGCGGCATCTCGAACCAACGTACGGCAGCAGCAACACCAGTAGCAAGCGCTCCGCTCTAGTCAGCGTCTCCCCACACAGTGGCACCCGCCGCCAGCCGCCGCCGCACCTTTACCAGCTCGCCCTGTTGCGGCCGCCGACCAATGGGGCGCGCGCGCAACCGGCCGCCGCACCCGAGCCCATAAAGCACCCCCACCCCGGCTGCGCCGGCACGCTTTCGAGGGGGACGACCGGTCGAGTGCGGACGCGTTGCTGCCGCACGCTGCCGGACGATACTTCGAGCGCGCTACGCTTGCCGTAGCGGGGCAAAATTGTTGTGTGCGTTGCGCATGCGTAACGCAAGCAAAATTGTCGTGTGAGTGGGTGCGCACGCTTAGCGATTGCGCCGCATTATTGTCGTGTGGTGACACGGGCCTGGTCCCTTTGTCGTGCAGCTGCCGCCGGTCTACTGGCGGCGCGGTGGCGGCGAGGGCCGTGGTTTTCTTGTTCAATCGTCGTCTGATCTGCCTCCGTAGTGATTCGTTCAGACACTGCCGCAGGGCATCCTCCCTGCTCCCCCGAGAGTAGGGAAATTCCTACGTCAGGGCCCGTGGTGCTACCCGGTAACCCGCGCGTAGTCAATGTTAGGGCTGGCACTGCTCAGGGAAACCTAACGGTGCCAACGAGCGAGCAACCAGTGCCCCTTGGCAGTGCATGTCAGGCTTCTAGGACCGCTAGATCAGACATATTGGGTAAGCCCAAAGTCCCAGTCCGCTGCGGCACCCAGGCCCTGGGTACCCGCGGCCAATCCTCCACAAGCATAACCAAGGCAAAAACACGTTTACAAGATACGGACGTAATGCCAGCACCTAAGCGTCCGGCCCCAAGCCGGCTCGCTGAGGAAAACGAGATCCCAAACAGCGATGACATGGAAGTAGGGGGGGAAACCGTTGTAGCCAACATCCCCACATCAAACAGCTTCGCGCCGATCGCTTCCGACGGCGTGGAAGCGGTCGAAGCGACGCCAGCCCGTCCCTCGACCTCTGGCGCGCAAGCGCAACAAAAACAGAGACGGGAGAAAGTGCCTCCCATTATTGCCACTATCCAAAATGGGACCATGAAAATCATAAAAGAGGTCGCCCCACAATTAAAAGGGGGACTCAATACGTCATGCAAAGGGTCGTCGGTGAAATTTCAACCGTCGACACCTCCTGACTTCAGATTTCTTGTGGAGTATTTCACACAAAAGAAAATCCCCTTCCATACATTTCCGGTAACGGAAAAAAACGCATATAAGGCGGTGATTAAGGGTCTCCCGCGAGACACCGATCCCGCCGAAATAAAAGAACTCCTCATTGAGCGCAAATACAAAGTCATTGAGGTAAAACAGGAAACGCGCGCCTCTGACCCCAACAACCCCGGTGAGGGACGTAGAAAGCGTGCGCAATTCAAGGTGATCCTTCACCCAGACGAGAAGAATAGAGAGCTCTTAAGGACCGAGCTCTTCATGAACTGTAAAGTTACCATCGAAAAATACCAACAGCCTGAAGGCCCTGTACAGTGCCACCAATGCCAACAGCTGTTCCACACTGCGGAACAATGCCACCACCCCCCAAAATGCGTCAAGTGCGCCGGGCCGCACTTGACAAACGCGTGCAAAAAGAGCCGAAAGACCCCAGCAAAATGCGCGCTGTGCGAGGGCGATCACCCGGCGAACTACAGCCGCTGCCCCGCACGCATACAGCTAATGGCTACCCGTCCACCCCGGTCGGCAAACGGCGTGGCGCTGACGCGGGGCGCTTCTGCGGGGTCGGCGCAGCCTGCCTCTGCGGCCAAGGCGCCGACAGCTAGCTCTGCCGCCACCAGCAGTCGCGGAGCGACTGCGCCGGGGCGAGAGGCCTTTCCCTCGCTACCCCCACCACGCGCCCCGACGGCTGCCGCCGCCTGGCCACCCCCTCCACGCCACCAGCGCACTCAGGCGCCCGCAGCTGCCGCGCCGCCTCAGTGGGCTGCTGGCCAGCAACCAGGGACGCCGCTCGGCGTCTTTGACGAGCTGCGCCAACTGTTTGCGGGCTTCAGCCTAGCAAACGTAATGTACACAATTAGGGACACCATGGCGCGCGTGCGGGCGGCGCCTGATGGCCTCAGCAAATTCATGGCCCTCGCTGAGGGAGCTATGACATTATTTGAAACTTTTAATGGATCCCCCTAGATCCAGAAAAGTCTCAATATTAAACTTTAACGCCAATGGCGTAAAACCTCAAAAACAGTTGCTAGAAGAATTTCTCGACCGGCATGACATCGATGTTGTGTGCCTGACAGAGACCCACCTTAAGCCCGAGGACCGCTTCTCCGTCCGTAACTATGTCATACATAGAGCCGACCGCGTAGGCCGCGCAGGTGGCGGAGTGGCGATCCTTGTGAAAGGCAGGCGGTGCTTTCGCACCGTGGACTTACCTCAGACACCCAGCATCGAGGCGGCCGGTATAGAAATAAAAATCAGAAACACAACATACATTGTAATTTCCGCGTACCACTCCCCAGCCACCACTATACTGCAACAGGACCTTCAGGCACTGCTCGGTACTGGCGCTCGTGTAATTGTGGGGGGGGACCTCAACTCGAAGCATAGGGCCTTTGGCTGCCGCGCCGAGAACTGTAGTGGCGTGAGGTTGCATAGACTCGTCGAGAGGCGTGCCGCCCTCAGCGTCATCGCACCCGACGAGCCTACGCATATCCCTGCGGACCCGACAAAAAACCCGGATATCCTGGATATTTTTGTCGTTAAAAACTTTGCTCTCGATGCGACGGTCACAGTGCACCACGAGCTGAACTCCGATCATAATCCGGTCGTTCTGGACATAGCCAGTGTCGAAGACGATGCCGGGAGGATGGCAAGAACAGAAGTTATAACAAACTGGGACCGATATAAATACCTGGTGGGTGAGCACGTGGAGGAAATCCCGCAGATGGAGACAACAGGAGAAATTGACGACGCAATAGCGAACTTCACAGACGTCCTCCACGCCTGTGCTCGTGCTACTAGCGTCAGACTCACTACAGAGCCGGGCGCCAGGGACCTGCCCCCTGACATCTGGGACCTCATAGTCGCCAAACGCAGGCTGCGTAAGCAGTGGCAGCGTCACCGCGACCCCACTGACCGCCGCCTGCTGCGGAGGCTTGAGGACCAGGTGAAACTCCGACTGCAGGAGCACAGGAGCCGCTGCTGGGAGGAGATGTTACAAACCGCCGAAACAGAGAACAGTAAACGCAAGATCTGGCAAATAGCCCGGCAGCGGAAAGCCCCCACCAGAGAGAACAGGCCACTCCACGGCGAGAACGGACTAGCTTACGAAGACCAAGAAAAGGCGGAAATAATGGCAAAATCACTAGAGTCACAATTCCGAACTCACGTCATCGATGATGACGAGAGTGAGAGGCAGGAAAGAATAGTCATCGGACGAGTGACTCAGATAAGAAATTCGCGCCCAAACACAGAATTCGTGCCCGTTAACGAACCGACAATAAGTGCACTCATCAAGCGACAGGGAAACCACAAGGCTCCTGGCCCTGACCGCATCCGCACCCCACTCCTAAAGCACCTTCCGCCTCCCGCCATAACATTTCTGGTAAGCGTCTTCAACGCTTGCCTAAAACTCACCTACTTCCCCTCAGCGTGGAAAACTGCTAAGGTAATCACCCTCCCCAAACCTAACAAAAACCTTCTCCTACCTGAAAGTTACAGACCAATTTCCTTACTCACTGGCATGAGTAAAATCCTTGAGCTGCTTATACTCACAACCCTCCAGAAATTCCTTACTGACAACAACATCCTGTTGCCTGAGCAGTTTGGATTCCGCGCTGAGCACTCCACAGTCCAACAATGCCTGCGCTTGGTTGAACACGCTTGTCTGGCCAGGGCAAAGAGAGAATCCACAGGAGCAGTATTCCTGGACATAGAGAAAGCATTCGACCGCGTCTGGCACGATGGCCTAATATTTAAACTAGATCACATAGGGTGCCCAGAACATATAATAAAGATCATTGACTCATTTCTTGCGGAGCGTCACTTCTTCGTAAGAAATGGGACGGGATTGAGCCAGATGCGACCGATTGCGGCCGGAGTTCCCCAGGGTTCGGTTTTAGGTCCAGTCCTATACTCCATTTACACGAACGACATACCGAAGCAGGTCGGCGGGGAGATCGCTCTCTACGCCGACGACACAGCCATCTACAGGAGTAGCCGCAACCTTGAATTCATACGACGAAAGCTGCAAGCCCACCTCGACTCCATAACGCAGTGGTGCAATTTATGGAAAATTAAAATCAATCCAAACAAAACCCAGGCCATATACTTCACAACCAGGCTAAAACTCCCTGACCAGCAACTAACAATTGGGGGTCGGGACCTAGCCTGGCGAAATTGCATCACATATCTCGGGATGGAGATCGACAGCCGCCTCACATGGAGGCAACACATAAAGAAAGCGGCAAACAAAGGGTGCGCGCTCCTGTCCCAACTATACCCTCTTCTGAAGGGTGAAGGACTCACCTTGAAATGCAAAATGCTTCTCTGGCGCCAACTCATGCTCCCGGTCATCTTGTATGGTTCGGAAGTGTGGTCAATGGCGTCAGACACCTCACTCTTAAGGCTACAACGGCTACAAAATAAAACCTTCCGGGTAATCTCAGGTGCTGACAGATACGTCCGGAACACACATATCAGAGAATTCCTAGAACAGCCCACCATCTATTCCCTCATAAAGGAAAAATCTGCCAAACTTTATGAGAGAACACAAGCATCGCCCCATCACCTCATTCAAAATTTAGGCTGCGAACTCCCAAACCTTCAACATAAGAGACCTAAATTAACCCTCACGCGCCACTTTAGGGACATTTAAAACACACAAACACACACCCAGAACAAACATTTACTCAAAAACACGCACACAAACCAAACCACCAACTTCATGAACCCTCTAGCGCATTTCTAGAAGTCAGACGGGCACAGCCCAGTGGTACTTCATTACAAAAGTGCAAACAGAAGGCGCCGGCACGCACTCCGCTGCTCGACTCGCTGCCGCTCGCACCGGTCGTTTTCGTTTCCGTTTCGTGTGCACCGTCGCTAGCCCATCGCCATGTCCGGACGCGGAAAGGGAGGCAAAGTCAAGGGCAAGTCAAAGTCCCGCTCAAGCAGGGCTGGGCTCCAGTTCCCGGTCGGCAGAATCCACCGCCTCCTGCGCAAGGGAAACTACGCAGAGCGCGTCGGCGCCGGGGCGCCCGTCTACCTCGCCGCCGTCATGGAGTACCTCGCGGCTGAGGTGCTCGAGCTGGCCGGAAACGCGGCCCGCGACAACAAGAAGACGCGCATCATCCCGCGCCACCTGCAGCTTGCCATCCGCAACGACGAGGAGCTCAACAAGCTCCTGTCGGGCGTCACCATCGCACAGGGTGGTGTCCTGCCCAACATCCAGGCCGTCCTGCTGCCAAAGAAGACCGAGAAGAAGGCCTAAAGGAGGCCAGGCAATCGCAGCCGCCGCGTGCTCCCCTGCACGCAACGCGCTTTGCCGGCTCGGCCCGGCCCACAACAATCGGCCCTTTTCAGGGCCACCACACAAACCTACGTCCAAAGCAAAATTTCAGTCGTCCTCGCCGCACCTTGTTTTGTTTTAACTTTGCACTGTCACAGCACAGCCGCCGCCGGCGCACGTCCGCCATCTTGTCGTCCACACAGCCCGTGTGGCCCAACACACACACACACACACACACACATTTTGCACGGTCGCAGTCGCCTTCCAAACCGACAACGGCAGCAACAATGACCATTGTTAAAGGGAGGCGTGTCGACACACCGCCCTCCACTCCCGCGCGCAACGGCCGTCGACACGAACGAAACAGCTGATCCGGCCGCCTATGCCCACACGCCTTGCCTCGGAAACCCCAACGCCGCCGCAAACAAACACACAGAGCCAAACCACGCAAGCAAATAATCACCGCCTCTCGCACAACAACACACAGCCCGCCATCTCCGTCGCGATCGATACAAAGACACACAATAACAAACACACAAACGAAGCAGCTCCACACACAGCCAGCCACATGACACGTTTCCTTTCCTTCTCCCCTCCCAGTCACATCACGTCGCTCAAACGGAAAGAAAGAAACAAACAAACAAACAACACAGCGCACACACGCAGCAACAACAACACAGACTCTTTCGCACTTTTCAACTTCCGAACAGTGTGGTGGCCCTGAAAAGGGCCGTTTTCTAGTCTCTCCCACCCACAAGCACGGCCGCGGGAAGGCCAGCGCCCGCTGCGACGCAGCCTAACCGCCGAAACCGTACAGGGTGCGCCCCTGCCTCTTCAGGGCGTACACCACGTCCATGGCCGTCACAGTCTTGCGCTTGGCGTGCTCAGTGTACGTCACCGCGTCGCGGATCACGTTCTCCAGGAACACCTTCAGCACCCCGCGGGTCTCCTCGTAGATCAGACCAGAGATGCGCTTCACGCCGCCCCTGCGAGCCAGGCGGCGGATGGCGGGCTTCGTGATGCCCTGGATGTTGTCGCGCAACACCTTGCGGTGCCGCTTGGCGCCACCCTTGCCGAGCCCCTTTCCTCCCTTGCCGCGGCCTGTCATCCTTCCTTCCTCGGGCAAAGCAAAACGTGCACAAACAGCAGCTGCAGCGGCTGGCGAGTCGGCTACGGTCTGCGCCCAGCGCGCCCGCCGCCCCCCTATATAGACTCTGGCCCGCCCTCCCCCCCACCACGCGCAACCGAGGGCATATAAGCGCAGCACGGAGGCGCGCGGGCCCGTTGTCAAGGCAGCACCGGACGCCGCGCCGCACCTAACCTCCACGCACGCCGCTCCGCTACCGCTACCGCTACCGCCATGGCCCGCACAAAGCAAACGGCCCGCAAGTCCACCGGCGGAAAGGCGCCGCGCAAACAGCTCGCCACCAAGGCGGCGAGGAAGAGCGCGCCCGCCACCGGAGGCGTCAAGAAGCCCCACCGCTACAGGCCGGGCACCGTCGCCCTGCGAGAAATCAGGCGCTACCAGAAGAGCACAGAGCTGCTCATCCGCAAGCTGCCATTCCAGCGCCTAGTGCGCGAGATCGCCCAGGACTTCAAGACCGACCTGCGCTTCCAGAGCTCCGCAGTCATGGCCCTGCAGGAGGCCAGCGAGGCCTACCTCGTCGGCCTCTTCGAAGACACCAACCTGTGCGCAATCCACGCCAAGCGCGTCACCATCATGCCCAAGGACATCCAGCTCGCGCGCCGCATCCGCGGCGAGCGCGCCTAAACCGCGCCGCGGCACCGCACCGCACAAACAAAAACGGCCCTTTTCAGGGCCACTAACATCTCTCCGTCGCGAGCAAACTTTGTCGGTCGCCTGCCTCTCGCCCCGCAACCCAAAAACAAAAACCACCACTTCCCGTCCGTCCGCCACACCCGCTCACTCTGCCTGCCTGCTAGCAGCGCGCAACAATCACACATCATCCCTCCCCGGCGCTCAAAGCGCACAATACCCAACGGCCGACGTCACACCGCACGGGTGGGTGGGTGGCTGGCTGGCTGGCCGGCCGCCCGCCGCTTTCGTTTCGAAAACAAAAAAAACCCGCACTCCACTCCGACGGCCAACGGCCAGGCAGGCGCGCTCGCTCGCTCGCTCTACACGCCACCGAAATCCCCGCCGACTCCTTCCACATCTCAACGTGCCCCCCGTTGCAAAACATAACACACACAAAGGAACAAAACAAAACACAGACCAGACACGACTAGACAAGACAGACATCCGAGAAGAACGAACGCAGGCAAGCCAACCAACGTATTCAAACAAAACAACGTGACAGAAAACCAACCGTCGGCCGCCGCCACAAACACGGCGACAATCAACCACGACAACAACAACACCGCTTACCGCTACCGCCGCCCACACCCGCCACCGACCCCCGCAATCCAACCACCACGGCACGCAAACAGCATCCCCACGGGCATACAGAAACGCCAGACAGACACCCACACCAAACGCAACACGACAATCAAAACCTTCCCCGACGTGCTTTGATGGCCCTGAGAAGGGCCGTTTTGGGCCGCGCGTCTCTTGCGCGCCACTAGACGACGACGGGGGGTGGGGACGACGGAGTCAAGCGCCAAACCCTTCCTTTCCCATCTCTTTCTCCTCTACTCTACTTCTTCTTCTTGGGCGAAGCCTTCGCCTTAGACGGCGTCGTCGCCTTCTTCGGGCGCGGCGCCTTCGGCTTCTTCGTCGGAACCTTGGCGGCCTTCTTCGCCTTCGACGGCGACTTGGCCTTGGCCGGCTTGGCCGCAGCCGCCTTCTTCGCACCCGCGGGAGCGGCCGACGCCGCAGACGCCTTCTTGGCGGCGCCCGCCTTCCGACCGGTCGCCGCCTTCACGCCACCAGCCTTCTTTGCGCCGGCCGCACGGGCGCCCTTCTTCTCCTTGCTGGCCGGAGCGGCGCGCTTCTTCTTGGCACCGCCAGCACGAGCCTTGCCGCCCTCGGCCGCCCCCCCGCCGCCGGCGCCGGCAAGCTTGAACGAGCCGGACGCGCCCTTCCCCTTCGTCTGCACCAGCTCGCCCGCCACGACGGCCGACTTGAGGTACTTCTTGATAAACGGCGCCAGCTTCTCCGCGTCCAGCTTGTAGTGCGCGGCTATGTACTTCTTGATCGCCTGCAGCGACGACCCGCCGCGCTCCTTCAGACTCTTGATGGCGGCCGTCACCATCTCAGAGGTGCGCGGGTGCGCAGGCTTGGCGCGCGGCTTCTTCGCAGACGACGCAGACTTGGCCTTCTTCGTAGTGCCGGTGGCGGCGGGTGCCGCAGCAGTCTCGTTCGTAGCCGCCTGATCTGCCATTTCGACGACGCGCGTAACACACAGCGAGAGCGAGCGGGACGGCAGGCACGCAAGCACAGCACAGCAGCAGAGCAGAGAATCAGCCGCGTGAAACTCACGTGCAATTCCTTGCACGGTTTTAAGCAGGTTAAGCAGGTTAACTGCTGTTCCTGCGTGTTGAATTCATTAGATGCATGTGGTCCTCTCGAATCACAAGGCCCAGCCAGTGTCGCGGGCGGGCGCGGACGGCCGAGAGAGCGGCCGCCACTCTGCGCGCCGCCGCGCCGCGCCTCCCGCGCTTGCTACCGCCCAACGTCCGACAGCCTGTGCGGAGCAGCCCCAAACCTGCGCCACAACCGCCCGCGCCTTTCAAACCACCGAGGATGGGGCTACACACAGCCACACCACAGTCGCCAACCAGTCGCCACGGCAGCGCCGCAAACCACGGCCAAACTGCAGCTACCGCGCGCTACAGCCTGGGTCGGCCCGCCGAGAATCGCCGCCCCCGCCCAAATGCCGCCCCCACAGCCCCAGCCGACGACCCGCCACAATGGCCAAACCTTCGGCAAAACTCCCACACCGTCGCCGCGGCAGCCCGGCCAGCGCGGCCGGCGCCACAGCCACACAAGCCGAGGCGTGCGGCGATGACGGCCGTGCAAACGCGCCTCCGCCGCCCCATCGCCTTCCGTCGCCCTCCCGCCGTTTCCCGATCGGCCCGCAGCCGTCGGGCCACATCGCGCGCCGTCCTCCTCCTCTCGCCCGCCAACATTCACAGCCGTTTCTCAACAATTGCCCGCCGCAAACGGACGCCGCCTGCGCAACAGGCGCCGCCGCCCCTCGCCGCTTCCCACCCACAACCCCTCGACCGAGGCAAACCGCAATCCGAATCTACAGACCAACCCAATCTGCCGTCAAGCACACACGACAGCCGACCTTACACGTTACGCGTTACACATTACGTTTACACGTCTACGTTAGGTTAGGTTAGGTGGACGTGGGTTAGGTTAAGGGGACTTGGGTTAGGTTAAGCGTCAAACCTAGGTTAAGCATTCAAACACGTCAGGCGTCAGAGGTTAGGTTAGGTTAGGTTAGGTTACACGTTAGGTTAGGTTAAGGGGTCAGTGCTAGGTTAAGAAGCGTCAAACGTAGGTTAAAAAAGCGTTCAAACGTGAGGCGTGAGCCGGACAGCTTACCTTACGTAGACGTTAGGGGCTCACAGGCTGAGCTCACCTCGCCACACCACAGGTTAGGTTCGGTTCGGTTCGGTTCGCTCGGCTCAGCGTAAAGCGCCGAGGTCAGGGTTACGTTCGTTCACCTTCGGGCGCCACACTTTCGGTTGAAAGGTCGCGACGGGACGACGTCGGCAGGCACGCCGCAAACGAACAAAAACGTACAGACGGGGGAGCAGCACGACCACGACCAGACACCGAGCGCGAACGAGACACACGCGAACCACCCCCACCGGCCAAAGGGCACCACACAACAACCCCCCAGAGCACCACGTGTCGACACCAGAGCAACCCGCCGCTCACGCGACAGACATGGCTGGCACCGAAGGGCAACCGCCCGCAACTGCGCTTTCCGCGCCGGCCCGGATGCACGTCGTGCTACAACAACACCACTACCGTACACAGCCGCTGTTCACAACATCACTATCAATGGCGCGCCCGCGGCTCGCCGCCGTCGCAGTCGCAGCCCCAACGCCAGCACTTTTGCACCACCATTCACACGCACCGCAACACAGCTCGCCGACACAGCCGAACAAAACAAACACCACACAACAACAGCAACAACGCCGCCGCCTCTACTTGTGCCGGCGACCCACCCCGCCGATGGCGCACCTTTCGCCAGCCGGCAATCGACACACACGCACGCACCCACCCACCGGGGCCCAGTGCAAAAAAAAAAAAACACAAAAACAAAAAAACAAAACAACACAAACGACACGGGAAGCGCACACCGCCACTTCGCGCGCACGCCACCAACCAGTCGTCGTCTCAAAATAACAAACACAAACAAAATAAACTAACAACTAGGGCAACACAAAACAAAAACGCCTCGCACGAACCGCCCACAAAAAGGACAAGCACACGCACAGCCTCTGCTGACGACCACGACGCAGCGGCACGCTGCTCCTGTCCCGCGCCCCGCGCCCCGCGCCCCACTCGATTCACAACTCACGCGACACCGTCAACGACGGGCTCGCTTCCCGCAACCTACCACCTTTCCGCCACGACGCACAGCCCCAGCCCCACCCGACGACTGCACTTTCACCACCGCCTCCCCCTTCCCCCCCAAAACACACACACACACACAGCCAGCCAAAAACGCACTCGCGACCCACACATGCACGTGCATCGGCACACGCCAACCAGTCAACGTCGACAACCACACGCAAGGCTCGAAACGAAAACGAAACCGGCGTCCTTCCACGTTGCCATCAAGCTACGCGACACAAGACACAAGGAACCAACACAACAGCCGGCCCCACTAATTCCCACTCTCACGCCGCAAAAAGCACACCGAAACCGCCAAACACGCACGCACATTCCCCTTCGCACTGACACCACCGACCGGCTCGCTACCACACACCCTCTCGGCAGCCGTTTCACGCCAATTCGCCACACAGTCGACAAGCGCCCGCCCTGTACGGCACACGCAACGACGCAGCGCAGCAAAGGGCGCCCGCAACACATACCTCTCCGCCGCCCGACGCGCCAACCGCCACACCACACCGCCAGCCACTCGCAAATTGTGCACTGCCACCAGCCACACGTCCAACACGCCGCGCCGCCTCCGGCCACCCGCCAGGGGGCGCTCACGTCCGCGACAACAGCGCGGCCCGCCGGGCCGGGCCGAACCGAACCGAGCCGCCGCTGCTCTGCACTCGGCACGGCCACACCCTGCTGCAGACCGGGCTCGTCCCTCTGTACGCGTCTGCCTGCGCATCAACACAACACGACCTTTTTTTTTTTTTTTTTCTCCTCTCTCTACCGCCATCCCTTCTTCTCGCGTTTTACCCGTTGTTGCAGCAGCGGCGCACACCTACACATCCACAGCCCCAGCCGAGCCGGCCTCACCTCAGGGCCCGCCGCCAGCGTCTCCTCCTCGGGCACAGGTGCGGTGCTGTGGCCGCCCATCCAACCGCATTGCTGGCCGTCCAGCCACCAGGCGTTCCCACTGCCGCGAGCCACGCCGCGCACCGACCCTGCTGCAGAAAACGAAGCATAGCCAGAGACCGACCGATACACAAAGCAAGCCGTCGCCTCGCCTCTTGTCCTTCCTGCCTTCCTTCCGCCCCCGCCCTTCTCACACCACCGCCTCTCCACTTTCGCCCCCCCCTCCTTTTTTTTTTTTGTTTTCTTCTTTCTTTCTTTCTTTGGCCCTCTCTCCTTCCCGCCATGGCGGTTACGGCACCGCCTGCAGCGGCAGATTTTTTGCGCCCACACGCCTACTCCTACCACCATTAACCTTGCCCTGCCCTGCCCTGCCCTGCCCTGCCCTGCCCTGCCCATCAACGTCGCAGTCGAACCGACGCTTGCCAACACACTGCCCACGTTCCTTTCTCTTTTCGGCCTACGCCCATTACGCGCCGCCGCCACAGCGCCTTCCCTTCCCACAACACACCGACGTCATCACACGCACCCAAAACAGGGGCCACGACCGTGTTCCTCGCCCACTCCCATCCCGCACGGTACGCACATTCCCAACTACTACCGCGCACCCTCCCTTTCCAATCTGTGTGTGTCTCTCTGTGTCTGTGTCCTGTCCGCGCGTGACGCCTCTCAACATCCGCCGTCCCCCGTCCCGTTTTCGCCCCCATGCCGTCGTCGCGCCGCCTCCGCCCCTGTCCGCCCCGCACCACACCATACACCGCTGCTTGTCCCGGCCGTTGCCACCAAAGGCGCCGACCGCAAACGCGCCACGCCGCAGCCCCCGTGCGTCTCGCGCTCGCTTGCATCTCCGTGCCGACGCTGCCTCTCTTCCCGCTCGCACTCGACCTCGACAACACAGTCTTTGGCTCCGCCACTGCGTGTTCCGGTGGTACGCACGCTGCAACACGTATGTATTCATTACCAGAGCGATGGCGAGGCATGACAGCATCTCTGTCTGACCAGAGAGTTCTTTATCGCTGCTAGTCGGCGCTTGGACCGCGCCAGACGACAGTAGTGGCACGCACCGGGTCGCCAGGAACAGTTGTTATATATATATATTGTAGCGCGAGTCGGGAGAGGTAGTAGTCGGTCGACAGTAGTAGCGGGTGGACGGTTGTACTGAGCGGGCGTCGGCGGCGTGCTCTGCTCGTCTCGCGACTCTGGTCACGGTTCGGGACGATGTATAGTCTATTGTGTTATAATCAAAAGGTGGTGTGACGCTGCATTGCGCAAATCTGATAACGTATGTTCATTGTACTTATTTTGTTCAACAACAAAAGCCCCACTATTACTTTTTTTCTAAAGTAACTTTTGTCTCTTAACGAAAAACATTCACTTTTTAAAGACTACTTCCTATGGCATTTCCCTCCAAGGAGTGCAATTAATTACCAGCCAGCACTCATTCATTGCACACAGCTGTGTAAGGGGTATCTACAATTGAGGAGCGGATATAAATGCAATTTTTTGTTTTTTTTGTTTTTTTTTTTGTGTGTGTGTGTGTGTGTGTGTGTGTGTGTTGTAACCTCCCAGCAAAATTTAAAATAATGGACAATGTTATTTACGGATGCTAATGGACATTGCGCTAATTGTAACCTCGCCCACAATGAGAGGTATTGAAAATGGCAACAAAAATGTGAAATTCGCAATCTGACTCAAATATAAAGTCTTCACACAACATTTAAAAAAAGTCCGTTCAGTGACAAGAAACTTCAATTACACCGAAATAACGGTCTTTGGCCCTGTGCAAAACAATCAGAATTAAAGTCTTACCTCCGAATAAATGGATGTCACATTTCTGCTCTGGTTGTTGCGCAGCGCTTGGAGGAACTGCATTGCAAATAATAATATTCTCTTTTTTTGTCATTTTAGTGACATTTTTCTTCAAAGACGTGGAATGAAATGTGAAGTGCAACGAACTCTTTAGTTCAATAAACAATTAAATGTTTGAAAAATGCTTTTGAAATAAAAATTATTATTGGGGAACTTGTTGGAGAATAATTACAATAAATACAATTTTTCATTATCTAATGATTATATTAATTAACAGTATACCTTATTCACCATCTTGACCAGTGTTGCCGACCGCCTACATCACACAACCGCACTCGGCTGCTACTACTGACCGACCGCTCTGCATGACGACTATTAGCGTACTGCACGCGACGACTACTGACAGAGTACAGCCCTCAACTACACAGAGCTACGGACTCGCAACGACTACTCACTGACTGACTGACTGACTGAGAACCGCTCGCAACACTCGCGCAGTCCAGCGCAAACTCTCTGGTCACAGATGCTACAATGTCTCGCCATCGCTACTATGTTACATACGTGTTTCAGTGTCTTTTTCATTGGGGTAACGATCTTTGGCTCTTTTGATTCTGAATACAGGGCCAAAGGTCAACGCTGCTGCCCTTATACAATTTATCAGGTTTCATTATGTCTGTTGCAATGTTACATACGGTTCACTCTTTCATTAATATTATCGTTGGGTTTGTTTTGTAGGGACGTTAACATTCTGGCACATTTTTATTATCATCGGACTCTCTGCTATTTGTGCAGGGAGGTTATACCTGGGTCCATTTCCATTTCCATTTACATTTTAATATTGATAGACTTTTTGTTTTCTTGTTGTTTTTCCTTTTTTTTTTTTTGTTTGTTTTGTTTTTCCCGCTCTCACCACCACCGCCGCATCACGCCTTCCGTTTTCTTGGTTTCTTTTCTGTTCTTCAACTGCTTCAACATCACCGCGCCCCATTTCCACACCACAGCCGTCAGCCTCCAAGACGGGCGGGCGCAGTGTGCCCATTTCCGGCGCACAAGCACACCCGTACGGTACTCTCCTCGCCCCCACGCCACCAACAACACAGCGACCACGCGGCTTTCAGGCATGGCACGGCACGGCACCGGCGAAATGCGCCGCCCCCGCCCCTCCGCGCATCCGTCCG
>NW_026047878.1:45000-67500 GCF_023864345.2 Schistocerca serialis cubense
TGTTTGATTAATGATGGTTATGATATGAGTGGATGAAAGTCAGTGTAGCTCGTCATCTGAACTGACGGTGAATGGTAGTGATGGGAGTTCTGTGTGTAGGGAGAATATCTGGTCCCAGGGATCTAATGAGGGGGAAAGGTGAAGAATGAGATGTTTCATAGAATTTCGTTGACTTGATTTTTATGAGATGGTTAAATGCTGGTTGGCCTAGCATACCTCTAATTTCCTCGTTACTGGAGAACCAGGGGGCATCTGTGATTATTCTAAGTTTTGATAAGTGATTTAATAGCGAGATAGGACGATAGTTTTGTGGGAATAGATGGTCTTTATTGGGTTTGGGGATTGAGATGATCTTGGCAACCTTCCAGGCTGAAGGGAAATATTGTAGTTTGAGACAGTGGTTGAGGATATTTGATAGATGGGAAATGGCAGGTTGTGGAAGGTGTTTAAGAAGTGGGGGTTTTATAAGGTCAGGACCAGGGGCCTTTGCATTGCCGATCCGCCTGATGTAAGCAGTTATTTCGCGTTCATTTGTGTCTGCGAAGGTGGTGTTAATCCTCTCATTGAGTTTTCGTGCGAGGTGCCTCTCGATTCTCCTCTCTAGCCTCTCTGCTTCTCCCTCGTCGTTCTCTACTATGTTTTCTTGGAACTGGAGTTCGTAGGTGTCTGACATGGCGGCCGCCTTATCTGCAGGGGTGTAAACCAGCCCCTGTTGCCCATGCAGTGGTCTTGTGGCTGTCTGGGGTTGCCGCCTAGCCTTTATGATTCGCCAGAATTGTTCAGGGTTTGATTCGGCTGCCTGCAAGCTCTGTTGGTACCTGCTGCACCGGAGCATATGCAGTCTGGTTTTGATTTCGCGGGCCATTTGGTCCATTATCCTCCTATCTTGAGGGTAACGGTATGTTTGCCATCGCTTCCTGGTCCGGTTTTTGTCTGTTATCAATTGGGCTAGGTCTGGTGGTAAGTTGGTCCTGCCCCTATTTTGTGTGAGTTTGATAGTTGTGATTTGGGCACAGCTTTTGATGATGTTAGTAAAGTCTGCTGCGGCTTTGTCTATGTCTTCTGGCGATGCATATTCCGGTGCTGGGTCTGGTATGTGATGTGCCACTAGTTCTTTATATCGTACCCAGTTTGTGTGGTACGTAGTGTGGATGCTTTCTGTTGGTATGATGTGGTCATTTTCGAATCTTAAGATGACTGGGTTATGGTCAGAGTTCAGCGTGTTTATGACTTCTGTGCTTGTGCCCAGGTCAATATTTTTTAGTAAGAATATATCCAGCTTGTCTGGCAGATGGCGTGAGTTGTACGGGAAGTGGGTGGGTTCATCTGGGGCTACCACTTGAACTGCTGGGTGGGTATCCAGGTATCTCAGTAGCTGGTTCCCACTTGTATTTCCAGTGCGGCAACCCCATGCCCTGTGCTTGGCATTCAGGTCCCCCCCTACTATGGTCCTGTTGTTCACATTTAGCAAGCTGTCGAGGTCACTGTGATGGAAGCGTTCGTTTGGAGGGTGGTAGGTTGCCACCAGGACAGTTGGGTGCTGGTTTAACATGAGTTCTATTGCAGTTGCCTCTGTGTTGATTAGAGGTGGGATGGTGACTTGTCGGTGGCATATCCGGTGTTTTATGAGGACTCCAGTTCCGCCACCTGGTCTGTTAGGACGGTCAGTCCGGATTAGATTGTAATTTTTGACTCGAAATTGTTCATCAGGGGTTAGATGGGTTTCATTTACTAGTGCTACGTCGATGCCGTAATCTTCTAGAAACATTTCCAGTTCGTGTCGGTCGTGGAATACTCCGTCTGCATTCCAGATGGCGATGGTGATGTGTCGTTTTCTATTCGCCATCGGAAAACAGTGGGAGAATGGTGGTGAGAAACATTGATACCTTCGTGAAGGTGTCTGGAGCTGCTAGGATTTGGCTTATTGCTTTTTTCACTTTCGTGAAGAAGTCGGTGGTTAATAATTTCTGGATAAGGTTTATAACCTTCTTGACGAAGTCCCAGGGCTGGTTTTGGTTTGGACTATGCTCCTGGGTATTTCGGTTTTGTTGGATATGTGGTGATTGGTGCTGTATTGGAGATGCTGTGATCTCGACAGTTCTGATATCTGATTCTGTGTGGGGTGTTGTGGAAGAGATGGGGGCTTGCAGGAGCTGCTGGGATGCTGTTTGTGGTGGTGGAGTTGTTGTGGTGGTTGGTGCCAGTAGTGGCAGGGGAGGTACTTCTGTGGATGTTGCTGCTGGTGATAGCATGGGTGTGGGGAGAGTTGGTGAGTCTGGATTGTTGGCAGGGTTTGTGGGCAGAGGGGGGGTTTTTGTCCTTTTGGGGGAGGGCCGTGAGACCTGGGTGGTAACTGGTTGGTTTGGTGGGGTGGCTGGGCGTCTTTGCGCTGCTGGTAGACGTTGGGGTCGTGGTTGGGCTTCTGGTTTTGTCACCTTTGCCGGTTGGGGGTTTGTTTTTACCACCTGGGCTAAGGTGCGGTTATCGTTTCTGTGTTCTTTAGGTGGTCCTGTTGTGCAATCTTGCGGAGGAGGTGGTGAAGTGGTTTGGTTATTAGGGTTTCTTCCCGCGTTTGCGGGTGTTGGTGGCGTGGGGAAGTGCGCTTCCTCCAAGATTGATGGTGGGGGGGGTGGGGGTGGGGCATTTCTGGCTGTGGTCGTGTGTCTCGCTTCCCAGGCCTCGACAAGCTTGATACGTACTGGGCATCCCGCATAGGATGCAGGGTGAGCCCCTCCACAGTTTGCGCAAGTGGCTGGCGTGTCCCTCGATTTTGTGCAGGTGCTCGACAGGTGTGGTCCAGCACACTTCACACACCTTGGGGCCATGTTGCATTGCTGAGCTCCGTGCCTGAAGCGTTGGCAGATGTAGCATTGGGTTGGACCTGCTGGTTTTTTATAAAGCTCTACTGCGATCGTCATGTGCAGCAGTCTTTGCAGCTTGAAAATCTTTCTGGATTCTGCTGTATTTAGTAAATTTACTTGGAAGTTCCTGGTCTTCCTGCGTGGGGCAGAGATGACTCTACCTTCTGCGTCTATTTCTGTTTGTGGCTGCGCCACCTGGTACACGCCCTGCACCTGAAAGCCGCTTTCTAGTAGGGCCTGCTTCACTTCGTCAGGGGTCCAATGTGGGGTTAATCTCTTTATGACCACTTTTAGTGTGTGTTTTGGGTCATCATTATATGTATAGAATTCTATTTGTCTTTTACGGAATTCCTGCTTTAGGAAATAGAAGTCTTCCGAGTTTGTCGCCTGGTAGACAATACTGTCTCCCTTGTATGTTGTGCTGAGGGCCCCTTTTAGCTTGCCTTGTATCTGGCCGATAAAAGTTGTATACCCCTTTGTCTCGAAAACTGTAATGGGGGGTATTTTTCTTCCCCTGGCTTGTGATGCCTTTGGTATTTGGGTGACTTGTGTGTCTTTGTCTTGCGGTGCAGGCTGGGCAGTGTCCAACTCTCCTTGTTGTGATGTAGTTGGTTCCTGATTCGCTGCATCGCGCCTGCTCGTTTCTTGCGGGATGGTTTTGTGGTTGCCTTGCGCCACTTTTTGGGCTGGCTCCGCGATGTTTTTGGTTGTAGGCAGTTGTTGCTCTTGCCTCATAAGTGTCACTCTCTTTCCGTTTCGGAGATGGAGGGGAGAATTTGGTTCAATTCCAGGTGTTGAGGAATTGGAGGTGCTGTCAGAGCCAGAAGAGTCGGTGTCTACTATGAGCTTATCTGAGTCAGAGCTGCTGCTCAGTGAGGGTGTATGAATTGGTGAGATTAGTGGGGGATGTGGGGCAGAAGATGATATTGACAGGTTTGCAGGTGGGTCCATTTTGGCCTCCTGATGTTCAAAGTCGTGCGGGCGCTCCATGGAGGGGTAGCCACGATATGAAATGGTTTACTAGTACTTCCCTATATTTCGACAATTTCCGTGCCAATGTATTTTCCCTACACCTGGCAGGCGCGGGATGCCACCACGGGCCTCACAGTCAGGCTGTTTGACTGTGTGGCTCGGCGGGTCCCTGGACTGCAACTTCCCTAACGCCTATGGCACCGAAATTCTCGAAAGATGGTGATTTACAGCCACCTTCTCCAGGCGGGATGTTCTTCTTTTCTTCTTCTCCTCGAGCTATGCCATTCGACCGAACGAGCGCCCAAGTAGTCTAGAGCTCCGTCCCGTGTCGTACGTGTGCAACACGACTTTTGCTTTTCTCGACACGACAATTTGCTCTTTCAGATAGCACACGCCCGACCACGTCCGGAAACCCAGAAAAACAGCGCCGGCGAAACACGCCGCTATGGCGCGAGCACGCAAGGCGACGACCAAGCACACGAGAAGCAAGCAACTAGGCGTGCTCTGGACAAAGGCGGCGAGAGCGCGCGGTGGGAATTTCCAGGGCTGGGAGCACAATAGCGGCGCGGAGCACAGGTAGACGCACGTCCGTCCGCTTCGCAGTCCCACCTCGGAATGCGCTGGCCGGCACCCGCCGCCAGCCGCCGCCGCACCTTTACCAGCTCGCCCTGTTGCGGCCGCCGACCAATGGGGCGCGCGCGCAACCGGCCGCCGCACCCGAGCCCATAAAGCACCCCCACCCCGGCTGCGCCGGCACGCACTCCGCTGCTCGACTCGCTGCCGCTCGCACCGGTCGTTTTCGTTTCCGTTTCGTGTGCACCGTCGCTAGCCCATCGCCATGTCCGGACGCGGAAAGGGAGGCAAAGTCAAGGGCAAGTCAAAGTCCCGCTCAAGCAGGGCTGGGCTCCAGTTCCCGGTCGGCAGAATCCACCGCCTCCTGCGCAAGGGAAACTACGCAGAGCGCGTCGGCGCCGGGGCGCCCGTCTACCTCGCCGCCGTCATGGAGTACCTCGCGGCTGAGGTGCTCGAGCTGGCCGGAAACGCGGCCCGCGACAACAAGAAGACGCGCATCATCCCGCGCCACCTGCAGCTTGCCATCCGCAACGACGAGGAGCTCAACAAGCTCCTGTCGGGCGTCACCATCGCACAGGGTGGTGTCCTGCCCAACATCCAGGCCGTCCTGCTGCCAAAGAAGACCGAGAAGAAGGCCTAAAGGAGGCCAGGCAATCGCAGCCGCCGCGTGCTCCCCTGCACGCAACGCGCTTTGCCGGCTCGGCCCGGCCCACAACAATCGGCCCTTTTCAGGGCCACCACACAAACCTACGTCCAAAGCAAAATTTCAGTCGTCCTCGCCGCACCTTGTTTTGTTTTAACTTTGCACTGTCACAGCACAGCCGCCGCCGGCGCACGTCCGCCATCTTGTCGTCCACACAGCCCGTGTGGCCCAACACACACACACACACACACACATTTTGCACGGTCGCAGTCGCCTTCCAAACCGACAACGGCAGCAACAATGACCATTGTTAAAGGGAGGCGTGTCGACACACCGCCCTCCACTCCCGCGCGCAACGGCCGTCGACACGAACGAAACAGCTGATCCGGCCGCCTATGCCCACACGCCTTGCCTCGGAAACCCCAACGCCGCCGCAAACAAACACACAGAGCCAAACCACGCAAGCAAATAATCACCGCCTCTCGCACAACAACACACAGCCCGCCATCTCCGTCGCGATCGATACAAAGACACACAATAACAAACACACAAACGAAGCAGCTCCACACACAGCCAGCCACATGACACGTTTCCTTTCCTTCTCCCCTCCCAGTCACATCACGTCGCTCAAACGGAAAGAAAGAAACAAACAAACAAACAACACAGCGCACACACGCAGCAACAACAACACAGACTCTTTCGCACTTTTCAACTTCCGAACAGTGTGGTGGCCCTGAAAAGGGCCGTTTTCTAGTCTCTCCCACCCACAAGCACGGCCGCGGGAAGGCCAGCGCCCGCTGCGACGCAGCCTAACCGCCGAAACCGTACAGGGTGCGCCCCTGCCTCTTCAGGGCGTACACCACGTCCATGGCCGTCACAGTCTTGCGCTTGGCGTGCTCAGTGTACGTCACCGCGTCGCGGATCACGTTCTCCAGGAACACCTTCAGCACCCCGCGGGTCTCCTCGTAGATCAGACCAGAGATGCGCTTCACGCCGCCCCTGCGAGCCAGGCGGCGGATGGCGGGCTTCGTGATGCCCTGGATGTTGTCGCGCAACACCTTGCGGTGCCGCTTGGCGCCACCCTTGCCGAGCCCCTTTCCTCCCTTGCCGCGGCCTGTCATCCTTCCTTCCTCGGGCAAAGCAAAACGTGCACAAACAGCAGCTGCAGCGGCTGGCGAGTCGGCTACGGTCTGCGCCCAGCGCGCCCGCCGCCCCCCTATATAGACTCTGGCCCGCCCTCCCCCCCACCACGCGCAACCGAGGGCATATAAGCGCAGCACGGAGGCGCGCGGGCCCGTTGTCAAGGCAGCACCGGACGCCGCGCCGCACCTAACCTCCACGCACGCCGCTCCGCTACCGCTACCGCTACCGCCATGGCCCGCACAAAGCAAACGGCCCGCAAGTCCACCGGCGGAAAGGCGCCGCGCAAACAGCTCGCCACCAAGGCGGCGAGGAAGAGCGCGCCCGCCACCGGAGGCGTCAAGAAGCCCCACCGCTACAGGCCGGGCACCGTCGCCCTGCGAGAAATCAGGCGCTACCAGAAGAGCACAGAGCTGCTCATCCGCAAGCTGCCATTCCAGCGCCTAGTGCGCGAGATCGCCCAGGACTTCAAGACCGACCTGCGCTTCCAGAGCTCCGCAGTCATGGCCCTGCAGGAGGCCAGCGAGGCCTACCTCGTCGGCCTCTTCGAAGACACCAACCTGTGCGCAATCCACGCCAAGCGCGTCACCATCATGCCCAAGGACATCCAGCTCGCGCGCCGCATCCGCGGCGAGCGCGCCTAAACCGCGCCGCGGCACCGCACCGCACAAACAAAAACGGCCCTTTTCAGGGCCACTAACATCTCTCCGTCGCGAGCAAACTTTGTCGGTCGCCTGCCTCTCGCCCCGCAACCCAAAAACAAAAACCACCACTTCCCGTCCGTCCGCCACACCCGCTCACTCTGCCTGCCTGCTAGCAGCGCGCAACAATCACACATCATCCCTCCCCGGCGCTCAAAGCGCACAATACCCAACGGCCGACGTCACACCGCACGGGTGGGTGGGTGGCTGGCTGGCTGGCCGGCCGCCCGCCGCTTTCGTTTCGAAAACAAAAAAAACCCGCACTCCACTCCGACGGCCAACGGCCAGGCAGGCGCGCTCGCTCGCTCGCTCTACACGCCACCGAAATCCCCGCCGACTCCTTCCACATCTCAACGTGCCCCCCGTTGCAAAACATAACACACACAAAGGAACAAAACAAAACACAGACCAGACAAGACAGACATCCGAGAAGAACGAACGCAGGCAAGCCAACCAACGTATTCAAACAAAACAACGTGACAGAAAACCAACCGTCGGCCGCCGCCACAAACACGGCGACAATCAACCACGACAACAACAACACCGCTTACCGCTACCGCCGCCCACACCCGCCACCGACCCCCGCAATCCAACCACCACGGCACGCAAACAGCATCCCCACGGGCATACAGAAACGCCAGACAGACACCCACACCAAACGCAACACGACAATCAAAACCTTCCCCGACGTGCTTTGATGGCCCTGAGAAGGGCCGTTTTGGGCCGCGCGTCTCTTGCGCGCCACTAGACGACGACGGGGGGTGGGGACGACGGAGTCAAGCGCCAAACCCTTCCTTTCCCATCTCTTTCTCCTCTACTCTACTTCTTCTTCTTGGGCGAAGCCTTCGCCTTAGACGGCGTCGTCGCCTTCTTCGGGCGCGGCGCCTTCGGCTTCTTCGTCGGAACCTTGGCGGCCTTCTTCGCCTTCGACGGCGACTTGGCCTTGGCCGGCTTGGCCGCAGCCGCCTTCTTCGCACCCGCGGGAGCGGCCGACGCCGCAGACGCCTTCTTGGCGGCGCCCGCCTTCCGACCGGTCGCCGCCTTCACGCCACCAGCCTTCTTTGCGCCGGCCGCACGGGCGCCCTTCTTCTCCTTGCTGGCCGGAGCGGCGCGCTTCTTCTTGGCACCGCCAGCACGAGCCTTGCCGCCCTCGGCCGCCCCCCCGCCGCCGGCGCCGGCAAGCTTGAACGAGCCGGACGCGCCCTTCCCCTTCGTCTGCACCAGCTCGCCCGCCACGACGGCCGACTTGAGGTACTTCTTGATAAACGGCGCCAGCTTCTCCGCGTCCAGCTTGTAGTGCGCGGCTATGTACTTCTTGATCGCCTGCAGCGACGACCCGCCGCGCTCCTTCAGACTCTTGATGGCGGCCGTCACCATCTCAGAGGTGCGCGGGTGCGCAGGCTTGGCGCGCGGCTTCTTCGCAGACGACGCAGACTTGGCCTTCTTCGTAGTGCCGGTGGCGGCGGGTGCCGCAGCAGTCTCGTTCGTAGCCGCCTGATCTGCCATTTCGACGACGCGCGTAACACACAGCGAGAGCGAGCGGGACGGCAGGCACGCAAGCACAGCACAGCAGCAGAGCAGAGAATGAATGCCTTCTGTTTGCACTTTTGTAATGAAGTACCACTGGGCTGTGCCCGTCTGACTTCTAGAAATGCGCTAGAGGGTTCATGAAGTTGGTGGTTTGGTTTGTGTGCGTGTTTTTGAGTAAATGTTTGTTCTGGGTGTGTGTTTGTGTGTTTTAAATGTCCCTAAAGTGGCGCGTGAGGGTTAATTTAGGTCTCTTATGTTGAAGGTTTGGGTGTTCGTAGCCTAAATTTTGAATGAGGTGATGGGGCGATGCTTGTGTTCTCTCATAAAGTTTGGCAGATTTTTCCTTTATCAGGGAATAGATGGTGGGCTGTTCTAGGAATTCTCTGATATGTGTGTTCCGGACGTATCTGTCAGCACCTGAGATTACCCGGAAGGTTTTATTTTGTAGCCGTTGTAGCCTTAAGAGTGAGGTGTCTGACGCCATTGACCACACTTCCGAACCATACAAGATGACCGGAAGCATGAGTTGGCGCCAGAGAAGCATTTTGCATTTCAAGGTGAGTCCTTCACCCTTCAGAAGAGGGTATAGTTGGGACAGGAGCGCGCACCCTTTGTTTGCCGCTTTCTTTATGTGTTGCCTCCATGTGAGGCGGCTGTCGATCTCCATCCCGAGATATGTGATGCAATTTCGCCAGGCTAGGTCCCGACCCCCAATTGTTAGTTGCTGGTCAGGGAGTTTTAGCCTGGTTGTGAAGTATATGGCCTGGGTTTTGTTGGGATTGATTTTAATTTTCCATAAATTGCACCACTGCGTTATGGAGTCGAGGTGGGCTTGCAGCTTTCGTCGTATGAATTCAAGGTTGCGGCTACTCCTGTAGACGGCTGTGTCATCGGCGTAGAGAGCGATCTCCCCGCCGACCTGCTTCGGTATGTCGTTCGTGTAAATGGAGTATAGGACTGGACCTAAAACCGAACCCTGGGGAACTCCGGCCGCAATCGGTCGCATCTGGCTCAATCCCGTCCCATTTCTTACGAAGAAGTGACGCTCCGCAAGAAATGAGTCAATGATCTTTATTATATGTTCTGGGCACCCTATGTGATCTAGTTTAAATATTAGGCCATCGTGCCAGACGCGGTCGAATGCTTTCTCTATGTCCAGGAATACTGCTCCTGTGGATTCTCTCTTTGCCCTGGCCAGACAAGCGTGTTCAACCAAGCGCAGGCATTGTTGGACTGTGGAGTGCTCAGCGCGGAATCCAAACTGCTCAGGCAACAGGATGTTGTTGTCAGTAAGGAATTTCTGGAGGGTTGTGAGTATAAGCAGCTCAAGGATTTTACTCATGCCAGTGAGTAAGGAAATTGGTCTGTAACTTTCAGGTAGGAGAAGGTTTTTGTTAGGTTTGGGGAGGGTGATTACCTTAGCAGTTTTCCACGCTGAGGGGAAGTAGGTGAGTTTTAGGCAAGCGTTGAAGACGCTTACCAGAAATGTTATGGCGGGAGGCGGAAGGTGCTTTAGGAGTGGGGTGCGGATGCGGTCAGGGCCAGGAGCCTTGTGGTTTCCCTGTCGCTTGATGAGTGCACTTATTGTCGGTTCGTTAACGGGCACGAATTCTGTGTTTGGGCGCGAATTTCTTATCTGAGTCACTCGTCCGATGACTATTCTTTCCTGCCTCTCACTCTCGTCATCATCGATGACGTGAGTTCGGAATTGTGACTCTAGTGATTTTGCCATTATTTCCGCCTTTTCTTGGTCTTCGTAAGCTAGTCCGTTCTCACCGTGGAGTGGCCTGTTCTCTCTGGTGGGGGCTTTCCGCTGCCGGGCTATTTGCCAGATCTTGCGTTTACTGTTCTCTGTTTCGGCGGTTTGTAACATCTCCTCCCAGCAGTGGCTCCTGTGCTCCTGCAGTCGGAGTTTCACCTGGTCCTCAAGCCTCCGCAGCAGGCGGCGGTCAGTGGGGTCGCGGTGACGCTGCCACTGCTTACGCAGCCTGCGTTTGGCGACTATGAGGTCCCAGATGTCAGGGGGCAGGTCCCTGGCGCCCGGCTCTGTAGTGAGTCTGACGCTAGTAGCACGAGCACAGGCGTGGAGGACGTCTGTGAAGTTCGCTATTGCGTCGTCAATTTCTCCTGTTGTCTCCATCTGCGGGATTTCCTCCACGTGCTCACCCACCAGGTATTTATATCGGTCCCAGTTTGTTATAACTTCTGTTCTTGCCATCCTCCCGGCATCGTCTTCGACACTGGCTATGTCCAGAACGACCGGATTATGATCGGAGTTCAGCTCGTGGTGCACTGTGACCGTCGCATCGAGAGCAAAGTTTTTAACGACAAAAATATCCAGGATATCCGGGTTTTTTGTCGGGTCCGCAGGGATATGCGTAGGCTCGTCGGGTGCGATGACGCTGAGGGCGGCACGCCTCTCGACGAGTCTATGCAACCTCACGCCACTACAGTTCTCGGCGCGGCAGCCAAAGGCCCTATGCTTCGAGTTGAGGTCCCCCCCCACAATTACACGAGCGCCAGTACCGAGCAGTGCCTGAAGGTCCTGTTGCAGTATAGTGGTGGCTGGGGAGTGGTACGCGGAAATTACAATGTATGTTGTGTTTCTGATTTTTATTTCTATACCGGCCGCCTCGATGCTGGGTGTCTGAGGTAAGTCCACGGTGCGAAAGCACCGCCTGCCTTTCACAAGGATCGCCACTCCGCCACCTGCGCGGCCTACGCGGTCGGCTCTATGTATGACATAGTTACGGACGGAGAAGCGGTCCTCGGGCTTAAGGTGGGTCTCTGTCAGGCACACAACATCGATGTCATGCCGGTCGAGAAATTCTTCTAGCAACTGTTTTTGAGGTTTTACGCCATTGGCGTTAAAGTTTAATATTGAGACTTTTCTGGATCTAGGGGGATCCATTAAAAGTTTCAAATAATGTCATAGCTCCCTCAGCGAGGGCCATGAATTTGCTGAGGCCATCAGGCGCCGCCCGCACGCGCGCCATGGTGTCCCTAATTGTGTACATTATGTTTGCTAGGCTGAAGCCCGCAAACAGTTGGCGCAGCTCGTCAAAGACGCCGAGCGGCGTCCCTGGTTGCTGGCCAGCAGCCCACTGAGGCGGCGCGGCAGCTGCGGGCGCCTGAGTGCGCTGGTGGCGTGGAGGGGGTGGCCAGGCGGCGGCAGCCGTCGGGGCGCGTGGTGGGGGTAGCGAGGGGAAGGCCTCTCGCCCCGGCGCAGTCGCTCCGCGACTGCTGGTGGCGGCAGAGCTAGCTGTCGGCGCCTTGGCCGCAGAGGCAGGCTGCGCCGACCCCGCAGAAGCGCCCCGCGTCAGCGCCACGCCGTTTGCCGACCGGGGTGGACGGGTAGCCATTAGCTGTATGCGTGCGGGGCAGCGGCTGTAGTTCGCCGGGTGATCGCCCTCGCACAGCGCGCATTTTGCTGGGGTCTTTCGGCTCTTTTTGCACGCGTTTGTCAAGTGCGGCCCGGCGCACTTGACGCATTTTGGGGGGTGGTGGCATAGTTCCGCAGTGTGGAACAGCTGTTGGCATTGGTGGCACTGTACAGGGCCTTCAGGCTGTTGGTATTTTTCAATGGTGACCTTACAGTTCATGAAGAGCTCGGTCCTTAAGAGCTCTCTATTCTTCTCGTCTGGGTGAAGGATCACCTTGAATTGCGCACGCTTTCTACGTCCCTCACCGGGGTTGTTGGGGTCAGAGGCGCGCGTTTCCTGTTTTACCTCAATGACTTTGTATTTGCGCTCAATGAGGAGTTCTTTTATTTCGGCGGGATCGGTGTCTCGCGGGAGACCCTTAATCACCGCCTTATATGCGTTTTTTTCCGTTACCGGAAATGTGTGGAAGGGGATTTTCTTTTGTGTGAAATACTCCACAAGAAATCTGAAGTCAGGAGGTGTCGACGGTTGAAATTTCACCGACGACCCTTTGCATGACGTATTGAGTCCCCCTTTTAATTGTGGGGCGACCTCTTTTATGAGTTTCATGGTCCCATTTTGGATAGTGGCAATAATGGGAGGCACTTTCTCCCGTCTCTGTTTTTGTTGCGCTTGCGCGCCAGAGGTCGAGGGACGGGCTGGCGTCGCTTCGACCGCTTCCACGCCGTCGGAAGCGATCGGCGCGAAGCTGTTTGATGTGGGGATGTTGGCTACAACGGTTTCCCCCCCTACTTCCATGTCATCGCTGTTTGGGGTCTCGTTTTCCTCAGCGAGCCGGCTTGGGGCCGGACGCTTAGGTGCTGGCATTACGTCCGTATCTTGTAAACGTGTTTTTGCCTTGGTTATGCTTGTGGAGGATTGGCCGCGGGTACCCAGGGCCTGGGTGCCGCAGCGGACTGGGACTTTGGGCTTACCCAATATGTCTGATCTAGCGGTCCTAGAAGCCTGACATGCACTGCCAAGGGGCACTGGTTGCTCGCTCGTTGGCACCGTTAGGTTTCCCTGAGCAGTGCCAGCCCTAACATTGACTACGCGCGGGTTACCGGGTAGCACCACGGGCCCTGACGTAGGAATTTCCCTACTCTCGGGGGAGCAGGGAGGATGCCCTGCGGCAGTGTCTGAACGGATCACTACGGAGGCAGATCAGACGACGATTGAACAAGAAAACCACGGCCCTCGCCGCCACCGCGCCGCCAGTAGACCGGCGGCAGCTGCACGACAAACGGACCAGGCCCGTGTCACCACACGACAATAATGCGGCGCAATCGCTAAGCGTGCGCACCCACACACACGACAATTTTGCTTGCGTTACGCATGCGCAACGCACACAACAATTTTGCCCCGCTACGGCAAGCGTAGCGCGCTCGAAGTGCAGAGAATCACAAGGCCCAGCCAGTGTCGCGGGCGGGCGCGGACGGCCGAGAGAGCGGCCGCCACTCTGCGCGCCGCCGCGCCGCGCCTCCCGCGCTTGCTACCCCATTCGGAGTTAGTCTTCCGACGAGAGCGGACGTGTCGCGCGAGAGCTCGTTATGTCTACGGACGCTACTCCGGCTGAGGGTGTGGCGGATCGCCGTCCGGCGGAGAATACTTCGTCGGCGGCCTCATCCGGCCCCCCACCTATGATGACCAGGCAACGCCTCCGTGAAAACGATCTGTTGACGACCTGTGCAAGGACTTTGGATCTCGGTATGGATTGCACTCATGACTCTTCGGGTGAAGATGACGACGGCCACCAGCAGCATAGTCGTAAGCGCACCGGCGACGCCGCCACCGGGGCAGATGACGGTTTCCGGAAGCCACCAAAGAAGAAGGTCTCGAAGCAGCCGCAGCGGCGGCCTGACACGGACGCGGTGCCAACGTCTAACCGCTACGACGTCATCCAAGACGGCGCGGACGACGTTCCACCGCCCCAGCAGCAACAGCAACAGCAGGGGGCGCAGCAGCCACCGTCCCAGCCTCAGCTGCAGCGGAAGGTGCCGCCCATTGTGTTGCAGTTTAAGAATTCCTACAAGCAACTGCACACGTGGTTAAAGGAACACTGTAAGCAGTCGTTTACTGCCAAGCAGACGGGGGGTGATACCCTCAAACTCAACCTCTCCTGTACTGAGGATTATGTGACTGTAATGGATATGGTTGGGCGAGAGGGTATCCCCATGTATACCTATCCAGCGGTCCGTCCGCCGACTCTGAAGGCGCTGTTGAAGCACATTCCGGCGTCTCTCACCCATGACGAACTGAAGGAAGAACTGGAGGACCTCGGCTTCGTCGCGACGGTGGTGGATTACCATCGTATGCCCGGGACCAATCAGCTTACTGGCCACCGCGTCGTCGTCCTGCAGGACACTCCTCGGCATCGGGAAATATTCCAGCTAACCAGGATTTACGACCTCTCCGTCACCGTGGAACGTCTGCGGAAGTCCCGTGGCCCGGTCCAATGCTTCCGGTGCCAAGGGTTCAACCACGTGGCCCGTCACTGCACTATGCCGCTTATGTGCGTCAAGTGTGGTGCTGGCCACGACAGCCGCCTTTGTCCACGAAGCAAGGATGAGCCGCCCGTCTGTGGCCTGTGTGGAGGCAGTCATCCTGCCAATTTTCGTTCCTGCGCGAAGCATAAGGAGGCTAGCCGTCGGCAGCGGGGTCTTCCGCCCGTCCCGCCTTCCCGACGTGCTGATACCCGACGGAGGCGACAACCGCCGCCCACACAGCCGGCCAGTGACAAGCGTACGTGGCCCTCCCTACTTGAACGCCGGTCCGCGATGATCCAGCCCGGTGTCACAGTGGCAGATGCACTAAAGGGCGTCTCCCAACCACGGGCGACCGCGGCTGCCGAGGTGCCCAGCGTCCCACCGCCTCCTGCACGCCAGGACCGCCAGCCAGCTTCTCCTTCGCCTCCAGCTGTGCCTACTGTTGGACTCCAAGACGTTTTCCAGCTGCTGCAGCATCTGACCACGATGGTGACCGAGTTGACCACCGCCATCGTCAACCTGCCTGCAACCGTCGCCGCCACAGTGGAGGCGACGATCTCACGCAGCCTTCGGGCTCCCACTGCCGCCACTTCAGTAGCCCAGCATGCCTAGACGCCGCCGCTTGGATGATTTCCGCATAGTGGCTTATAATGCCGCCAACCTCACCTACGACCTTGAGGAGCTTCGGCAGTTCTTGTTTGAACATGACGTGGACATATGCCTGGTGAATGAGACGTTTCTCAAACCAGGCATCCGCTCCAACATCGCAAATTACCGCTGCTTTCGGACCGACAGACCGACGCAGGGGGGTGGCACGGCGATCTTCATCCGCTCCTCCATCCCGCATTGTGAAATTCAACCGCCTGCCATCGGGTCTATAGAAGTCACTGCTGTCCGGGTTGAAACAGCCACTGGACCGGTCACGTTTATGGCTGTCTACCGGAGCCCTCGCCGCCAGCTCCTCATCGATGATGCCCGTCTCCTTCTGCGGACTCCAGGCAAATATTTCATCGCAGGTGACCTTAATTGCAAACATGCGGCCTGGAATTCATTGGTCACCAATCGTAATGGGCGCCTTCTACTCCAGGCCACTGAAGAGGTGAACGCGTATGTCTGTGGGCCCGTGGAGCCGACGTGTTATCCTAGCAGAGGGAGGCCCGACATTCTTGACATCGCCATTACTCGGGGACTTCATCAGTTCCTGACTGCTGAAGTCCTTCACGAACTGAACTCCGACCACCTGCCAGTTCTCTTTCAACTGGACGTCGCCCCGGTGCAGAGTACGGGCCGGCTCAATCTCAACCGCACGGACTGGCCGTGCTTTCAGCGTCGAGTTACTGCAGCCCTGCAGCGACAGGTGGATGGCGTCGGCGTTCACGAGGCCTCTGCAGCCCAGTTTGCTGATACACTCACAGCAGCTCTGGTGGGAGCGTCGCCCCGCCCGCGCACCAGCACAGTCGCATCTTCCGCTCTCCCAGCGGAAATCCTCCAGGTCATACGCACACGTAATCGCCTCTGCAAGGAATGGCGTGTGACCAGGGACCCACAGCTGAAGCGCCACATCAACAGCCTGCGCCGTGACATCAAGGCCGCAATTGTCCAGCATAAGAATCGACGCTGGGCTGAGAAACTGCAGGCGTTCACCCCTGACCCCATGCACTGGAATGCGGTCCGCTTTTTTACGAAGCGCAGGACACGGATGCCCCCTCTTGCAACACCGACTGGGACGGCCTATCTACATGAGGATAAGGCGAATCTCCTTGCGGACATCTTTCAGGAGAATTTTACCCCCCTTCAAGAAGATGTGGACCAGCTACACGTCGACCAGGTTGACGCAGCAGTGCAGACCATCCTCCACGGGGATGGGGAGGAGGACCGTGACGACATACCACCTATTTCAGTGGCCGAAGTCCGTGCAAGCATCAAGGCTCTCCCGGCGTCCAAGGCTCCAGGTGTTGACGACATTACCGGCCGGGTCCTGAAGAACCTGCCGCTCCTGGCTGTGGTTCATCTCACTGCCATCTTCAATTGGGTTCTGCGGACTCGCACCTACCCTGCAGCGTGGAAGCACTCCATCGTTATTGCTGTTCCTAAGCCGGGCAAGGATCGGAAGGACCCAAAATCCTACCGGCCTATCAGTTTGCTTCCGCACATCAGCAAGCTGTTTGAGCGGCTTCTTCTTCAGCGACTCCGGACCATCCTGGATATTCGGGAAATCCTCCCCCCGGAACAGTTTGGATTCCGCAGCGGCCACTCCACGACCCAGCAGATTGTACGTGTTGTGGAGTACATCACTCGCGCCTTCAACAACCGGGAATACTGTGGAGCGGTTCTTCTAGATGTCACGAAGGCCTTTGACAGTGTTTGGCATGCTGGCCTTCTCTGGAAGATGGACCACCTTGGGTTTCCCCGAGCGTACGTGCGCCTCATTGCGTCGTACCTGCAGCACCGTACTTTCGCTGTCCGCGTTGACGCGGCTCTCTCCACTGCCAGACCTATCGTCGCCGGGGTGCCGCAGGGCTCCGTCCTGGGCCCCGTCCTTTATACTATATTTACCTCGGACCTTCCGACGTCGCCCCGAGTGGAGAAAGCCGTCTACGCCGACGATACGATGCTCTACACCAGGAGCCGGTGGCATGCCGCCATGCATTCCCGGTTGCAGCAGGCATGCGACGACCTCGAGATCTGGGCAGCTCGCTGGCGCATCCGGTTCAACCCCCTGAAGACACAGGCCATCGTCTTTACGAGGAAGACAACGATGCCGGCCCCGCCACTTCACCTTTACGGGACCGCTCTCCCCTGGCAGAAGACTGTCCGGTACCTGGGCGTCATCATGGACGATCGCCTACTCTGGAAGCCGCATATCGACGCCGTCCGTGCCAAAGTCCACCAGCGGATGGGCGCACTGTACCCATTCCTTAATGAGGGGTCTGACCTCTCCATCCGGAATGGCCTCCTCATCTTCCGATTATTTATTCGGCCGATTGTTGACTATGCATGTGAGGCTTGGGGCAATGCAGCCCCCACGCATATCCAGCGTCTCCAGGCGCAACAGAATAAGATTCTTCGGCGGGTCTTCCATGTCCACCCGCAGTTCCCTCATCGCTACCTACACCAAGCAGCTGATGAATTGGACGTGATGCTCCGCATCCAGCAGACTGCCGACCGTTTTTACCGACGGTCGCATGCCTCTGCCAATCCCCTCATTCGAGACATTGGTGCTCCTCAAGATGTTCGCGACCGCTATCAGCGGCCTGTCGCACTCCTCGACAGATGAGAAACCGGGAGTGCACTAAGCGGACGCTGCTTGCAGCTCCGTCCCTATGATTCACTTTTTATAATCCCGCATACCCTGCTGCCATACCACAAATAAAGAAGTTCAACCCAATCTCTCTCCTCTGACGAATGCAGGCAATGCCGTCAGGTAAATCCTGTGTTATTCTCCTCTTCTTGGGACATACGACTGGCGGATGGGCGCTTGCTACCGCCCAACGTCCGACAGCCTGTGCGGAGCAGCCCCAAACCTGCGCCACAACCGCCCGCGCCTTTTAAACCACCGAGGATGGGGCTACACACAGCCACACCACAGTCGCCAACCAGTCGCCACGGCAGCGCCGCAAACCACGGCCAAACTGCAGCTACCGCGCGCTACAGCCTGGGTCGGCCCGCCGAGAATCGCCGCCCCCGCCCAAATGCCGCCCCCACAGCCCCAGCCGACGACCCGCCACAATGGCCAAACCTTCGGCAAAACTCCCACACCGTCGCCGCGGCAGCCCGGCCAGCGCGGCCGGCGCCACAGCCACACAAGCCGAGGCGTGCGGCGATGACGGCCGTGCAAACGCGCCTCCGCCGCCCCATCGCCTTCCGTCGCCCTCCCGCCGTTTCCCGATCGGCCCGCAGCCGTCGGGCCACATCGCGCGCCGTCCTCCTCCTCTCGCCCGCCAACATTCACAGCCGTTTCTCAACAATTGCCCGCCGCAAACGGACGCCGCCTGCGCAACAGGCGCCGCCGCCCCTCGCCGCTTCCCACCCACAACCCCTCGACCGAGGCAAACCGCAATCCGAATCTACAGACCAACCCAATCTGCCGTCAAGCACACACGACAGCCGACCTTACACGTTACGCGTTACACATTACGTTTACACGTCTACGTTAGGTTAGGTTAGGTGGACGTGGGTTAGGTTAAGGGGACTTGGGTTAGGTTAAGCGTCAAACCTAGGTTAAGCATTCAAACACGTCAGGCGTCAGAGGTTAGGTTAGGTTAGGTTAGGTTACACGTTAGGTTAGGTTAAGGGGTCAGTGCTAGGTTAAGAAGCGTCAAACGTAGGTTAAAAAAGCGTTCAAACGTGAGGCGTGAGCCGGACAGCTTACCTTACGTAGACGTTAGGGGCTCACAGGCTGAGCTCACCTCGCCACACCACAGGTTAGGTTCGGTTCGGTTCGGTTCGCTCGGCTCAGCGTAAAGCGCCGAGGTCAGGGTTACGTTCGTTCACCTTCGGGCGCCACACTTTCGGTTGAAAGGTCGCGACGGGACGACGTCGGCAGGCACGCCGCAAACGAACAAAAACGTACAGACGGGGGAGCAGCACGACCACGACCAGACACCGAGCGCGAACGAGACACACGCGAACCACCCCCACCGGCCAAAGGGCACCACACAACAACCCCCCAGAGCACCACGTGTCGACACCAGAGCAACCCGCCGCTCACGCGACAGACATGGCTGGCACCGAAGGGCAACCGCCCGCAACTGCGCTTTCCGCGCCGGCCCGGATGCACGTCGTGCTACAACAACACCACTACCGTACACAGCCGCTGTTCACAACATCACTATCAATGGCGCGCCCGCGGCTCGCCGCCGTCGCAGTCGCAGCCCCAACGCCAGCACTTTTGCACCACCATTCACACGCACCGCAACACAGCTCGCCGACACAGCCGAACAAAACAAACACCACACAACAACAGCAACAACGCCGCCGCCTCTACTTGTGCCGGCGACCCACCCCGCCGATGGCGCACCTTTCGCCAGCCGGCAATCGACACACACGCACGCACCCACCCACCGGGGCCCAGTGCAAAAAAAAAAAAACACAAAAACAAAAAAACAAAACAACACAAACGACACGGGAAGCGCACACCGCCACTTCGCGCGCACGCCACCAACCAGTCGTCGTCTCAAAATAACAAACACAAACAAAATAAACTAACAACTAGGGCAACACAAAACAAAAACGCCTCGCACGAACCGCCCACAAAAAGGACAAGCACACGCACAGCCTCTGCTGACGACCACGACGCAGCGGCACGCTGCTCCTGTCCCGCGCCCCGCGCCCCGCGCCCCACTCGATTCACAACTCACGCGACACCGTCAACGACGGGCTCGCTTCCCGCAACCTACCACCTTTCCGCCACGACGCACAGCCCCAGCCCCACCCGACGACTGCACTTTCACCACCGCCTCCCCCTTCCCCCCCAAAACACACACACACACACAGCCAGCCAAAAACGCACTCGCGACCCACACATGCACGTGCATCGGCACACGCCAACCAGTCAACGTCGACAACCACACGCAAGGCTCGAAACGAAAACGAAACCGGCGTCCTTCCACGTTGCCATCAAGCTACGCGACACAAGACACAAGGAACCAACACAACAGCCGGCCCCACTAATTCCCACTCTCACGCCGCAAAAAGCACACCGAAACCGCCAAACACGCACGCACATTCCCCTTCGCACTGACACCACCGACCGGCTCGCTACCACACACCCTCTCGGCAGCCGTTTCACGCCAATTCGCCACACAGTCGACAAGCGCCCGCCCTGTACGGCACACGCAACGACGCAGCGCAGCAAAGGGCGCCCGCAACACATACCTCTCCGCCGCCCGACGCGCCAACCGCCACACCACACCGCCAGCCACTCGCAAATTGTGCACTGCCACCAGCCACACGTCCAACACGCCGCGCCGCCTCCGGCCACCCGCCAGGGGGCGCTCACGTCCGCGACAACAGCGCGGCCCGCCGGGCCGGGCCGAACCGAACCGAGCCGCCGCTGCTCTGCACTCGGCACGGCCACACCCTGCTGCAGACCGGGCTCGTCCCTCTGTACGCGTCTGCCTGCGCATCAACACAACACGACCTTTTTTTTTTTTTTTTTCTCCTCTCTCTACCGCCATCCCTTCTTCTCGCGTTTTACCCGTTGTTGCAGCAGCGGCGCACACCTACACATCCACAGCCCCAGCCGAGCCGGCCTCACCTCAGGGCCCGCCGCCAGCGTCTCCTCCTCGGGCACAGGTGCGGTGCTGTGGCCGCCCATCCAACCGCATTGCTGGCCGTCCAGCCACCAGGCGTTCCCACTGCCGCGAGCCACGCCGCGCACCGACCCTGCTGCAGAAAACGAAGCATAGCCAGAGACCGACCGATACACAAAGCAAGCCGTCGCCTCGCCTCTTGTCCTTCCTGCCTTCCTTCCGCCCCCGCCCTTCTCACACCACCGCCTCTCCACTTTCGCCCCCCCCTCCTTTTTTTTTTTTGTTTTCTTCTTTCTTTCTTTCTTTGGCCCTCTCTCCTTCCCGCCATGGCGGTTACGGCACCGCCTGCAGCGGCAGATTTTTTGCGCCCACACGCCTACTCCTACCACCATTAACCTTGCCCTGCCCTGCCCTGCCCTGCCCTGCCCTGCCCTGCCCATCAACGTCGCAGTCGAACCGACGCTTGCCAACACACTGCCCACGTTCCTTTCTCTTTTCGGCCTACGCCCATTACGCGCCGCCGCCACAGCGCCTTCCCTTCCCACAACACACCGACGTCATCACACGCACCCAAAACAGGGGCCACGACCGTGTTCCTCGCCCACTCCCATCCCGCACGGTACGCACATTCCCAACTACTACCGCGCACCCTCCCTTTCCAATCTGTGTGTGTCTCTCTGTGTCTGTGTCCTGTCCGCGCGTGACGCCTCTCAACATCCGCCGTCCCCCGTCCCGTTTTCGCCCCCATGCCGTCGTCGCGCCGCCTCCGCCCCTGTCCGCCCCGCACCACACCATACACCGCTGCTTGTCCCGGCCGTTGCCACCAAAGGCGCCGACCGCAAACGCGCCACGCCGCAGCCCCCGTGCGTCTCGCGCTCGCTTGCATCTCCGTGCCGACGCTGCCTCTCTTCCCGCTCGCACTCGACCTCGACAACACAGTCTTTGGCTCCGCCACTGCGTGTTCCGGTGGTACGCACGCTGCAACACGTATGTATTCATTACCAGAGCGATGGCGAGGCATGACAGCATCTCTGTCTGACCAGAGAGTTCTTTATCGCTGCTAGTCGGCGCTTGGACCGCGCCAGACGACAGTAGTGGCACGCACCGGGTCGCCAGGAACAGTTGTTATATATATATATTGTAGCGCGAGTCGGGAGAGGTAGTAGTCGGTCGACAGTAGTAGCGGGTGGACGGTTGTACTGAGCGGGCGTCGGCGGCGTGCTCTGCTCGTCTCGCGACTCTGGTCACGGTTCGGGACGATGTATAGTCTATTGTGTTATAATCAAAAGGTGGTGTGACGCTGCATTGCGCAAATCTGATAACGTATGTTCATTGTACTTATTTTGTTCAACAACAAAAGCCCCACTATTACTTTTTTTCTAAAGTAACTTTTGTCTCTTAACGAAAAACATTCACTTTTTAAAGACTACTTCCTATGGCATTTCCCTCCAAGGAGTGCAATTAATTACCAGCCAGCACTCATTCATTGCACACAGCTGTGTAAGGGGTATCTACAATTGAGGAGCGGATATAAATGCAATTTTTTGTTTTTTTTGTTTTTTTTTTTGTGTGTGTGTGTGTGTGTGTGTGTGTGTGTTGTAACCTCCCAGCAAAATTTAAAATAATGGACAATGTTATTTACGGATGCTAATGGACATTGCGCTAATTGTAACCTCGCCCACAATGAGAGGTATTGAAAATGGCAACAAAAATGTGAAATTCGCAATCTGACTCAAATATAAAGTCTTCACACAACATTTAAAAAAAGTCCGTTCAGTGACAAGAAACTTCAATTACACCGAAATAACGGTCTTTGGCCCTGTGCAAAACAATCAGAATTAAAGTCTTACCTCCGAATAAATGGATGTCACATTTCTGCTCTGGTTGTTGCGCAGCGCTTGGAGGAACTGCATTGCAA
>NW_026047878.1:72500-75839 GCF_023864345.2 Schistocerca serialis cubense
TCCTCGTAGATCAGACCAGAGATGCGCTTCACGCCGCCCCTGCGAGCCAGGCGGCGGATGGCGGGCTTCGTGATGCCCTGGATGTTGTCGCGCAACACCTTGCGGTGCCGCTTGGCGCCACCCTTGCCGAGCCCCTTTCCTCCCTTGCCGCGGCCTGTCATCCTTCCTTCCTCGGGCAAAGCAAAACGTGCACAAACAGCAGCTGCAGCGGCTGGCGAGTCGGCTACGGTCTGCGCCCAGCGCGCCCGCCGCCCCCCTATATAGACTCTGGCCCGCCCTCCCCCCCACCACGCGCAACCGAGGGCATATAAGCGCAGCACGGAGGCGCGCGGGCCCGTTGTCAAGGCAGCACCGGACGCCGCGCCGCACCTAACCTCCACGCACGCCGCTCCGCTACCGCTACCGCTACCGCCATGGCCCGCACAAAGCAAACGGCCCGCAAGTCCACCGGCGGAAAGGCGCCGCGCAAACAGCTCGCCACCAAGGCGGCGAGGAAGAGCGCGCCCGCCACCGGAGGCGTCAAGAAGCCCCACCGCTACAGGCCGGGCACCGTCGCCCTGCGAGAAATCAGGCGCTACCAGAAGAGCACAGAGCTGCTCATCCGCAAGCTGCCATTCCAGCGCCTAGTGCGCGAGATCGCCCAGGACTTCAAGACCGACCTGCGCTTCCAGAGCTCCGCAGTCATGGCCCTGCAGGAGGCCAGCGAGGCCTACCTCGTCGGCCTCTTCGAAGACACCAACCTGTGCGCAATCCACGCCAAGCGCGTCACCATCATGCCCAAGGACATCCAGCTCGCGCGCCGCATCCGCGGCGAGCGCGCCTAAACCGCGCCGCGGCACCGCACCGCACAAACAAAAACGGCCCTTTTCAGGGCCACTAACATCTCTCCGTCGCGAGCAAACTTTGTCGGTCGCTTGCCTCTCGCCCCGCAACCCAAAAACAAAAACCACCACTTCCCGTCCGTCCGCCACACCCGCTCACTCTGCCTGCCTGCTAGCAGCGCGCAACAATCACACATCATCCCTCCCCGGCGCTCAAAGCGCACAATACCCAACGGCCGACGTCACACCGCACGGGTGGGTGGGTGGCTGGCTGGCTGGCCGGCCGCCCGCCGCTTTCGTTTCGAAAACAAAAAAAACCCGCACTCCACTCCGACGGCCAACGGCCAGGCAGGCGCGCTCGCTCGCTCGCTCTACACGCCACCGAAATCCCCGCCGACTCCTTCCACATCTCAACGTGCCCCCCGTTGCAAAACATAACACACACAAAGGAACAAAACAAAACACAGACCAGACACGACTAGACAAGACAGACATCCGAGAAGAACGAACGCAGGCAAGCCAACCAACGTATTCAAACAAAACAACGTGACAGAAAACCAACCGTCGGCCGCCGCCACAAACACGGCGACAATCAACCACGACAACAACAACACCGCTTACCGCTACCGCCGCCCACACCCGCCACCGACCCCCGCAATCCAACCACCACGGCACGCAAACAGCATCCCCACGGGCATACAGAAACGCCAGACAGACACCCACACAAACGCAACACGACAATCAAAACCTTCCCCGACGTGCTTTGATGGCCCTGAGAAGGGCCGTTTTGGGCCGCGCGTCTCTTGCGCGCCACTAGACGACGACGGGGGGTGGGGACGACGGAGTCAAGCGCCAAACCCTTCCTTTCCCATCTCTTTCTCCTCTACTCTACTTCTTCTTCTTGGGCGAAGCCTTCGCCTTAGACGGCGTCGTCGCCTTCTTCGGCGCGGCGCCTTCGGCTTCTTCGTCGGAACCTTGGCGGCCTTCTTCGCCTTCGACGGCGACTTGGCCTTGGCCGGCTTGGCCGCAGCCGCCTTCTTCGCACCCGCGGGAGCGGCCGACGCCGCAGACGCCTTCTTGGCGGCGCCCGCCTTCCGACCGGTCGCCGCCTTCACGCCACCAGCCTTCTTTGCGCCGGCCGCACGGGCGCCCTTCTTCTCCTTGCTGGCCGGAGCGGCGCGCTTCTTCTTGGCACCGCCAGCACGAGCCTTGCCGCCCTCGGCCGCCCCCCCGCCGCCGGCGCCGGCAAGCTTGAACGAGCCGGACGCGCCCTTCCCCTTCGTCTGCACCAGCTCGCCCGCCACGACGGCCGACTTGAGGTACTTCTTGATAAACGGCGCCAGCTTCTCCGCGTCCAGCTTGTAGTGCGCGGCTATGTACTTCTTGATCGCCTGCAGCGACGACCCGCCGCGCTCCTTCAGACTCTTGATGGCGGCCGTCACCATCTCAGAGGTGCGCGGGTGCGCAGGCTTGGCGCGCGGCTTCTTCGCAGACGACGCAGACTTGGCCTTCTTCGTAGTGCCGGTGGCGGCGGGTGCCGCAGCAGTCTCGTTCGTAGCCGCCTGATCTGCCATTTCGACGACGCGCGTAACACACAGCGAGAGCGAGCGGGACGGCAGGCACGCAAGCACAGCACAGCAGCAGAGCAGAGAATCACAAGGCCCAGCCAGTGTCGCGGGCGGGCGCGGACGGCCGAGAGAGCGGCCGCCACTCTGCGCGCCGCCGCGCCGCGCCTCCCGCGCTTGCTACCGCCCAACGTCCGACAGCCTGTGCGGAGCAGCCCCAAACCTGCGCCACAACCGCCCGCGCCCTTTCAAACCACCGAGGATGGGGCTACACACAGCCACACCACAGTCGCCAACCAGTCGCCACGGCAGCGCCGCAAACCACGGCCAAACTGCAGCTACCGCGCGCTACAGCCTGGGTCGGCCCGCCGAGAATCGCCGCCCCCGCCCAAATGCCGCCCCCACAGCCCCAGCCGACGACCCGCCACAATGGCCAAACCTTCGGCAAAACTCCCACACGTCGCCGCGGCAGCCCGGCCAGCGCGGCCGGCGCCACAGCCACACAAGCCGAGGCGTGCGGCGATGACGGCCGTGCAAACGCGCCTCCGCCGCCCCATCGCCTTCCGTCGCCCTCCCGCCGTTTCCCGATCGGCCCGCAGCCGTCGGGCCACATCGCGCGCCGTCCTCCTCCTCTCGCCCGCCAACATTCACAGCCGTTTCTCAACAATTGCCCGCCGCAAACGGACGCCGCCTGCGCAACAGGCGCCGCCGCCCCTCGCCGCTTCCCACCCACAACCCCTCGACCGAGGCAAACCGCAATCCGAATCTACAGACCAACCCAATCTGCCGTCAAGCACACACGACAGCCGACCTTACACGTTACGCGTTACACATTACGTTTACACGTCTACGTTAGGTTAGGTTAGGTGGACGTGGGTTAGGTTAAGGGGACTTGGGTTAGGTTAAGCGTCAAACCTAGGTTAAGCATTCAAACACGTCAGGCGTCAGAGGTT
>NW_026047879.1:5000-10000 GCF_023864345.2 Schistocerca serialis cubense
TTGGGCGTTGCACTCGCAGTCGCAAAAAACGTTGGGCAAATATATTTCTCCGATGCTGAGCGATCAGCTAGGAAGCGCCCCATCCATGTCGGTACTCGTACGCGTCGCACTCGCAGTCGCAAAAAACGCTGGGCAAATATATTTCTCGGAAGAGTAATGACAGTCCGAGCCTCCTGCGTGGGAAGAGTCTTTCTAGGCCCTGACCCACGGGAAGCGTGTAGCTTCCCCCATCCCGGACATTTCACGTCGTCACACTACCGGTATTGACTAATAGACTGATTGCTGATAATCATTAGCCACACACTGGGGGAAACGGCCGACAGGGGCGGCAACATAGTGGAGCCGCAGTGTCACTAATGTACAGAGATAGAACAGTTTCGACTGGAACCAGAGTAACCGTATACACGGCACTGATTAGTAATAGATGCAGAGCCATCAGAATACAGATAATATATACAACCGTCCCTATACATGCTGAAAGACTCTGCACACAATGAGAACCACACGTCAGCCAGACACTATCACACACTACTCTCTGCCTCTAACAGGCACACACACAATATCTAACCACCAGCATGGAAGAACATCCGGTGCATCCTCTCCGCCACATTACACAATCCACACTATCATAACCAGACCGGGAGGTCCACCCAGAAAACAGAATATCCCACCCTTCCGACATCCGCCATTGCTCAGCTAAGCCACGAACACCCACACATGTCCTACACAGGGGTGCACCCAACATCACAATACTGCCTCCTGTCACAGTACACAAACAATGGCAGGAATGAAAGACACAGATCTGCCACAACCTTGGAATCGGAGCGCCGCCTGTCATGAGCCACAAGTGCATCCTGACGTGACAAATCGGATGATCCCGCAGGCATGCACTTACGATAATCACTATCAACGAACCTGCCGCCCCCTCCCCCCCCAAAATACACCTTTCCCTACAACGTGTACCTTAACCTAAGCTATATTGTACCTTAACCTAAGCGATATTGTACCTTAACCTAAGGTATATCGTACCTTAACCTAACCTACATTGCGCCTTCACCTAACCTACGTTGTACCTTAACCTAACCTACGTTGTACCTTAACCTAACCTACGTTGTACCTTAACCTAACCTACGTTGTACCTTAACCTAACCTACGTTGTACCTTAACCTAACCTACGTTGTACCTTAACCTAACCTACGTTGTACCTTAACCTAACCTACGTTGTACCTTAACCTAACCTACGTTGTACCTTAACCTAACCTACGTTGTGCCTTAACCTAACCTACGTTGTGCCTTAACCTAACCTACGTTGTGCCTTAACCTAACCTACGTTGTGCCTTAACCTAACCTACGTTGTGCCTTAACCTAACCTATGTTGTGCCTTAACCTAACCTATGTTGTGCCTTAACCTAACCTATGTTGTGCCTTAACCTAACCTATGTTGTGCCTTAACCTAACCTATGTTGTGCCTTAACCTAACCTATGTTGTGCCTTAACCTAACCTATGTTGTGCCTTAACCTAACCTATGTTGTGCCTTAACCTAACCTATGTTGTGCCTTAACCTAACCTACGTTGTGCCTTAACCTAACCTACGTTGTGCCTTAACCTAACCTACGTTGTGCCTTAACCTAACCTACGTTGTGCCTTAACCTAACCTACGTTGTGCCTTAACCTAACCTACGTTGTGCCTTAACCTAACCTACGTTGTGCCTTAACCTAACCTACGTTGTGCCTTAACCTAACCTACGTTGTGCCTTAACCTAACCTACGTTGTGCCTTAACCTAACCTACGTTGTGCCTTAACCTAACCTACGTTGTGCCTTAACCTAACCTACGTTGTGCCTTAACCTAACCTACGTTGTGCCTTAACCTAACCTACGTTGTGCCTTAACCTAACCTACGTTGTGCCTTAACCTAACCTACGTTGTGCCTTAACCTAACCTACGTTGTGCCTTAACCTAACCTACGTTGTGCCTTAACCTAACCTACGTTGTGCCTTAACCTAACCTACGTTGTGCCTTAACCTAACCTACGTTGTGCCTTAACCTAACCTACGTTGTGCCTTAACCTAACCTACGTTGTGCCTTAACCTAACCTACGTTGTGCCTTAACCTAACCTACGTTGTGCCTTAACCTAACCTACGTTGTGCCTTAACCTAACCTACGTTGTGCCTTAACCTAACCTACGTTGTGCCTTAACCTAACCTACGTTGTGCCTTAACCTAACCTACGTTGTGCCTTAACCTAACCTACGTTGTGCCTTAACCTAACCTACGTTGTGCCTTAACCTAACCTATGTTGTGCCTTAACCTAACCTATGTTGTGCCTTAACCTAACCTATGTTGTGCCTTAACCTAACCTATGTTGTGCCTTAACCTAACCTATGTTGTGCCTTAACCTAACCTATGTTGTGCCTTAACCTAACCTATGTTGTGCCTTAACCTAACCTATGTTGTGCCTTAACCTAACCTACGTTGTGCCTTAACCTAACCCATATTGTACCTTAACCTAACCCATATTGTACCTTAACCTAACCCATATTGTACCTTAACCTAACCCATATTGTACCTTAACCTAACCCATATTGTACCTTAACGTAACCTAATTTGTGCCTTAACGTAACCTAATTTGTGCCTTAACGTAACCTAATTTGTGCCTTAACGTAACCTAATTTGTGCCTTAACGTAACCTAATTTGTGCCTTAACGTAACCTAATTTGTGCCTTAACGTAACCTAATTTGTGCCTTAACGTAACCTAATTTGTGCCTTAACGTAACCTAATTTGTGCCTTAACGTAACCTAATTTGTGCCTTAACGTAACCTAATTTGTGCCTTAACGTAACCTAATTTGTGCCTTAACGTAACCTAATTTGTGCCTTAACGTAACCTAATTTGTGCCTTAACGTAACCTAATTTGTGCCTTAACGTAACCTAATTTGTGCCTTAACGTAACCTAATTTGTGCCTTAACGTAACCTAATTTGTGCCTTAACGTAACCTAATTTGTGCCTTAACGTAACCTAATTTGTGCCTTAACGTAACCTAATTTGTGCCTTAACGTAACCTAATTTGTGCCTTAACGTAACCTAATTTGTGCCTTAACGTAACCTAATTTGTGCCTTAACGTAACCTAATTTGTGCCTTAACGTAACCTAATTTGTGCCTTAACGTAACCTAATTTGTGCCTTAACGTAACCTAATTTGTGCCTTAACGTAACCCATGTTGTGCCTTAACGTAACCCATGTTGTGCCTTAACGTAACCCAATTTGTGCCTTAACGTAACCCATGTTGTGCCTTAACCTAACCTATATTGTGCCTCAACCTAACCTATATTGCGCCTTAACCTGACGCACGTTGTCGCTGAACCTGCTCTGTAATTGTTATGCAACTCGTTAAATTAGTGTAGTGTTGCCTAACCGCAACCCTCGCAATATAGTTCGCTATTCGCACTGCCCGGTCCCCTGTGTATCGCGTCATGTTAAACACCTTGCAGGTGTTGCTGACTTTCCACATGCTCCTGCTATACACTGTAATGTGGATAGCAGCAGGACGTACATGCCCCCCCCCCTTCCCCCCTGCCTTCGCAAGCTGGTCGTTGAGAAGTTTGCATGTTCAATGCCCTTCGCATGCCGACGTACTCAGCCTACGTTGTGGTACGGCCTGTCACCTGTCCGCCGATGTACGCAAAACCCACAAACTGTACTGCACATTGGTCCGTATGTACTGAATGATACATCGTGGCACATGTGTGACCGTACGACGACTGCGCCTAGCAACGGCAGACCATACAGTCCAAATATTGTGCACGCAGCTACGTGTCGTCTCCCTATAAGAGCTGGATTGCAGTGTGGTACGCCATTCAGACGTGTGGGAGGAACGGACGCCCTGGATGGCGATCAGCATGAGCAGTCTGTTGATGTAGTGGAGCGTGTATTCGGACGTAGTCGTCTCTTCTCACACACCGTGATAGCATGTTGCACCGCGTTCCACATCTGCGACATCCTGCAGAGGCCGGCTGACAGTCGTTCGCGCAATGGACACCGCATACGTACGGGGGCTACCTTCCACGTGTTCTCGAGGCGTGCACATGTTGTTGCGTCTATGTGGGCAGACGTAGTGTGTTGTGACACCTGACACAGGCATGCAATACTCGTTGCAAATGGCGATGGACGTCTACGTTTGCTGGTGACGTTACGCAAATGAACAACAGGTAACCCGTTGTGGTGCGGTTGTTCTCGCTAGAGGTGAATCAGTGTTGGCGACGATCGGTCGAGCTATTAACCGGTTGTTTCAGGGATACCCACCATGCCCACGAACGTGAAAGGGGACCCACCATGCCCACGAACGCGAAAGGGGATCTGGGTGTGAGGCGATACGCGGCGGTGGCTGGGTGGGACCGTCCCCGGCCGGTGAGGGGGGGCCGCCCGGCGTGCTGGCAGCGCGGTGCGTGGGCGCACGCGCTACAGCCGGCTGGTGGGGGCGGCCAGTGGCAGGCGCGCCGGCCGACGGACGCGGCAGGCGGCGCAGCTGCGCGCCGGCGCCCCCTGCTCGCGGCGCCTTGCGGCCAAAGTAGGTCCTCGCGGGCCCGGTGCGAAGCGCGGTGGCCATCTGCAGTGTGCTGGTCCGATTGAGGACTGTGTGCGCTGAGGATGCGCCGCCGCCCGGCGCTCGGCGCCGCGACGCCGTCTGCTGCTCGGTCGCCCCAGCGGTTCTCGCAGGTGGTTTGTATCGCAGCTGTGCGGACGTGTTGGCGCGTGCGCTGTGCTGGGAGAGTTCGCTTCGGCACCCAAGTGGGGCTTTTGTCCTTCTGTGGCGCTGGCGTTGGAGCTGCCGGTCACCGTAGGTGGCGCGTGTTGTCTCCCGCCGGCAATGCCACGACAGCACGCTCCCGGGCCTCTGTCGGCAGCGGCAAGCTCAGTTGGGAGCACGGGTGGTCGCACCTAAAGCGTCTACTCGCCTAACTCCGGGCGATTGCGCCTCTCTCGAACCCGACCAAGTA
>NW_026047879.1:20000-27500 GCF_023864345.2 Schistocerca serialis cubense
GTGCCTTAACCTAACCTACGTTGTGCCTTAACCTAACCTACGTTGTGCCTTAACCTAACCTACGTTGTGCCTTAACCTAACCTACGTTGTGCCTTAACCTAACCTACGTTGTGCCTTAACCTAACCTACGTTGTGCCTTAACCTAACCTACGTTGTGCCTTAACCTAACCTACGTTGTGCCTTAACCTAACCTACGTTGTGCCTTAACCTAACCTACGTTGTGCCTTAACCTAACCTACGTTGTGCCTTAACCTAACCTACGTTGTGCCTTAACCTAACCTACGTTGTGCCTTAACCTAACCTACGTTGTGCCTTAACCTAACCTACGTTGTGCCTTAACCTAACCTACGTTGTGCCTTAACCTAACCTACGTTGTGCCTTAACCTAACCTACGTTGTGCCTTAACCTAACCTACGTTGTGCCTTAACCTAACCTACGTTGTGCCTTAACCTAACCTACGTTGTGCCTTAACCTAACCTACGTTGTGCCTTAACCTAACCTACGTTGTGCCTTAACCTAACCTATGTTGTGCCTTAACCTAACCTATGTTGTGCCTTAACCTAACCTATGTTGTGCCTTAACCTAACCTATGTTGTGCCTTAACCTAACCTATGTTGTGCCTTAACCTAACCTATGTTGTGCCTTAACCTAACCTATGTTGTGCCTTAACCTAACCTATGTTGTGCCTTAACCTAACCTACGTTGTGCCTTAACCTAACCCATATTGTACCTTAACCTAACCCATATTGTACCTTAACCTAACCCATATTGTACCTTAACCTAACCCATATTGTACCTTAACCTAACCCATATTGTACCTTAACGTAACCTAATTTGTGCCTTAACGTAACCTAATTTGTGCCTTAACGTAACCTAATTTGTGCCTTAACGTAACCTAATTTGTGCCTTAACGTAACCTAATTTGTGCCTTAACGTAACCTAATTTGTGCCTTAACGTAACCTAATTTGTGCCTTAACGTAACCTAATTTGTGCCTTAACGTAACCTAATTTGTGCCTTAACGTAACCTAATTTGTGCCTTAACGTAACCTAATTTGTGCCTTAACGTAACCTAATTTGTGCCTTAACGTAACCTAATTTGTGCCTTAACGTAACCTAATTTGTGCCTTAACGTAACCTAATTTGTGCCTTAACGTAACCTAATTTGTGCCTTAACGTAACCTAATTTGTGCCTTAACGTAACCTAATTTGTGCCTTAACGTAACCTAATTTGTGCCTTAACGTAACCTAATTTGTGCCTTAACGTAACCTAATTTGTGCCTTAACGTAACCTAATTTGTGCCTTAACGTAACCTAATTTGTGCCTTAACGTAACCTAATTTGTGCCTTAACGTAACCTAATTTGTGCCTTAACGTAACCTAATTTGTGCCTTAACGTAACCTAATTTGTGCCTTAACGTAACCTAATTTGTGCCTTAACGTAACCCATGTTGTGCCTTAACGTAACCCATGTTGTGCCTTAACGTAACCCAATTTGTGCCTTAACGTAACCCATGTTGTGCCTTAACCTAACCTATATTGTGCCTCAACCTAACCTATATTGCGCCTTAACCTGACGCACGTTGTCGCTGAACCTGCTCTGTAATTGTTATGCAACTCGTTAAATTAGTGTAGTGTTGCCTAACCGCAACCCTCGCAATATAGTTCGCTATTCGCACTGCCCGGTCCCCTGTGTATCGCGTCATGTTAAACACCTTGCAGGTGTTGCTGACTTTCCACATGCTCCTGCTATACACTGTAATGTGGATAGCAGCAGGACGTACATGCCCCCCCCCCTTCCCCCCTGCCTTCGCAAGCTGGTCGTTGAGAAGTTTGCATGTTCAATGCCCTTCGCATGCCGACGTACTCAGCCTACGTTGTGGTACGGCCTGTCACCTGTCCGCCGATGTACGCAAAACCCACAAACTGTACTGCACATTGGTCCGTATGTACTGAATGATACATCGTGGCACATGTGTGACCGTACGACGACTGCGCCTAGCAACGGCAGACCATACAGTCCAAATATTGTGCACGCAGCTACGTGTCGTCTCCCTATAAGAGCTGGATTGCAGTGTGGTACGCCATTCAGACGTGTGGGAGGAACGGACGCCCTGGATGGCGATCAGCATGAGCAGTCTGTTGATGTAGTGGAGCGTGTATTCGGACGTAGTCGTCTCTTCTCACACACCGTGATAGCATGTTGCACCGCGTTCCACATCTGCGACATCCTGCAGAGGCCGGCTGACAGTCGTTCGCGCAATGGACACCGCATACGTACGGGGGCTACCTTCCACGTGTTCTCGAGGCGTGCACATGTTGTTGCGTCTATGTGGGCAGACGTAGTGTGTTGTGACACCTGACACAGGCATGCAATACTCGTTGCAAATGGCGATGGACGTCTACGTTTGCTGGTGACGTTACGCAAATGAACAACAGGTAACCCGTTGTGGTGCGGTTGTTCTCGCTAGAGGTGAATCAGTGTTGGCGACGATCGGTCGAGCTATTAACCGGTTGTTTCAGGGATACCCACCATGCCCACGAACGTGAAAGGGGACCCACCATGCCCACGAACGCGAAAGGGGATCTGGGTGTGAGGCGATACGCGCGGCGGTGGCTGGGTGGGACCGTCCCCGGCCGGTGAGGGGGGGGCCGCCCGGCGTGCTGGCAGCGCGGTGCGTGGGCGCACGCGCTACAGCCGGCTGGTGGGGGCGGCCAGTGGCAGGCGCGCCGGCCGACGGACGCGGCAGGCGGCGCAGCTGCGCGCCGGCGCCCCCTGCTCGCGGCGCCTTGCGGCCAAAGTAGGTCCTCGCGGGCCCGGTGCGAAGCGCGGTGGCCATCTGCAGTGTGCTGGTCCGATTGAGGACTGTGTGCGCTGAGGATGCGCCGCCGCCCGGCGCTCGGCGCCGCGACGCCGTCTGCTGCTCGGTCGCCCCAGCGGTTCTCGCAGGTGGTTTGTATCGCAGCTGTGCGGACGTGTTGGCGCGTGCGCTGTGCTGGGAGAGTTCGCTTCGGCACCCAAGTGGGGCTTTTGTCCTTCTGTGGCGCTGGCGTTGGAGCTGCCGGTCACCGTAGGTGGCGCGTGTTGTCTCCCGCCGGCAATGCCACGACAGCACGCTCCCGGGCCTCTGTCGGCAGCGGCAAGCTCAGTTGGGAGCACGGGTGGTCGCACCTAAAGCGTCTACTCGCCTAACTCCGGGCGATTGCGCCTCTCTCGAACCCGACCAAGTACTTAGGACGGCGCTGCGCGCCGCCGGGACCTGAGAGGGTTTCGAGGTGTGTTGTGCAGGGGAGCTCAGCCTCCTCCTGTTTGCAGAATAATTGAGCGGACGCTTGCGTGTTCGCGCGGGCCCCCGGGACACACTCCCGGGCGGCCGGCTGCTCAGCTCTAGTTGACGCAGCTCCCTGGTTGATCCTGCCAGTAGTCATATGCTTGTCTCAAAGATTAAGCCATGCATGTCTCAGTACAAGCCGCATTAAGGTGAAACCGCGAATGGCTCATTAAATCAGTTATGGTTCCTTAGATCGTACCCACGTTACTTGGATAACTGTGGTAATTCTAGAGCTAATACATGCAAACAGAGTCCCGACCAGAGATGGAAGGGACGCTTTTATTAGATCAAAACCAATCGGTCGGCTCGTCCGGTCCGTTTGCCTTGGTGACTCTGAATAACTTTGGGCTGATCGCACGGTCCTCGTACCGGCGACGCATCTTTCAAATGTCTGCCTTATCAACTGTCGATGGTAGGTTCTGCGCCTACCATGGTTGTAACGGGTAACGGGGAATCAGGGTTCGATTCCGGAGAGGGAGCCTGAGAAACGGCTACCACATCCAAGGAAGGCAGCAGGCGCGCAAATTACCCACTCCCGGCACGGGGAGGTAGTGACGAAAAATAACGATACGGGACTCATCCGAGGCCCCGTAATCGGAATGAGTACACTTTAAATCCTTTAACGAGTATCTATTGGAGGGCAAGTCTGGTGCCAGCAGCCGCGGTAATTCCAGCTCCAATAGCGTATATTAAAGTTGTTGCGGTTAAAAAGCTCGTAGTTGGATTTGTGTCCCACGCTGTTGGTTCACCGCCCGTCGGTGTTTAACTGGCATGTATCGTGGGACGTCCTGCCGGTGGGGCGAGCCGAAGGCGTGCGACCGCCTCGTGCGTGCTCGTGCGTCCCGAGGCGGACCCCGTTGAAATCCTACCAGGGTGCTCTTTATTGAGTGTCTCGGTGGGCCGGCACGTTTACTTTGAACAAATTAGAGTGCTTAAAGCAGGCAAGCCCGCCTGAATACTGTGTGCATGGAATAATGGAATAGGACCTCGGTTCTATTTTGTTGGTTTTCGGAACCCGAGGTAATGATTAATAGGGACAGGCGGGGGCATTCGTATTGCGACGTTAGAGGTGAAATTCTTGGATCGTCGCAAGACGAACAGAAGCGAAAGCATTTGCCAAGTATGTTTTCATTAATCAAGAACGAAAGTTAGAGGTTCGAAGGCGATCAGATACCGCCCTAGTTCTAACCATAAACGATGCCAGCCAGCGATCCGCCGCAGTTCCTCCGATGACTCGGCGGGCAGCCTCCGGGAAACCAAAGCTTTTGGGTTCCGGGGGAAGTATGGTTGCAAAGCTGAAACTTAAAGGAATTGACGGAAGGGCACCACCAGGAGTGGAGCCTGCGGCTTAATTTGACTCAACACGGGAAACCTCACCAGGCCCGGACACCGGAAGGATTGACAGATTGATAGCTCTTTCTTGATTCGGTGGGTGGTGGTGCATGGCCGTTCTTAGTTGGTGGAGCGATTTGTCTGGTTAATTCCGATAACGAACGAGACTCTAGCCTGCTAACTAGTCGCGTGACATCCTTCGTGCTGTCAGCGATTACTTTTCTTCTTAGAGGGACAGGCGGCTTCTAGCCGCACGAGATTGAGCAATAACAGGTCTGTGATGCCCTTAGATGTTCTGGGCCGCACGCGCGCTACACTGAAGGAATCAGCGTGTCTTCCTAGGCCGAAAGGTCGGGGTAACCCGCTGAACCTCCTTCGTGCTAGGGATTGGGGCTTGCAATTGTTCCCCATGAACGAGGAATTCCCAGTAAGCGCGAGTCATAAGCTCGCGTTGATTACGTCCCTGCCCTTTGTACACACCGCCCGTCGCTACTACCGATTGAATGATTTAGTGAGGTCTTCGGACTGGTACGCGGCATTGACTCTGTCGTTGCCGATGCTACCGGAAAGATGACCAAACTTGATCATTTAGAGGAAGTAAAAGTCGTAACAAGGTTTCCGTAGGTGAACCTGCGGAAGGATCATTACCGACTAGACTGCATGTCTTTCGATGTGCGTGTCGTGTCGCGCAACACGCAGCTACCTGTACGGCTCGCAGTAGCCGTGCGCCGCGTGCGGAACCACGCGTTCGTCTCAAAACTAACGGCAATGTTGTGTGGTACGAGCGCTGAAGCGCTGGAGCGGCTGGCCTGCGGCACCTGGCGCCTGGCGCCGGTTTTGAATGACTTTCGCCCGACTGCCTGTCCGCTCCGGTGTGGAGCCGTACGACGCCCATCGGCCGTGAGGCCGTTGGACACTGAACGCTGGAACAGGGCCGCCACACGCCTCAGTCCCGCCTATGCAACTGTCTCGAAAGAGATGGTGGAAACTATGAAAAGATCACCCAGGACGGTGGATCACTCGGCTCGTGGGTCGATGAAGAACGCAGCAAATTGCGCGTCGACATGTGAACTGCAGGACACATGAACATCGACGTTTCGAACGCACATTGCGGTCCATGGATTCCGTTCCCGGGCCACGTCTGGCTGAGGGTCGGCTACGTATACTGAAGCGCGCGGCGTTTGCCCCGCTTCGCAGACCTGGGAGTGTCGTGGCCGCCTGTGGGGCCGGCCGCGTCTCCTTAAACGTGCGATGCGCGCCCGTCGCCTGGCGGTTCGCATACCGGTACTTACTCGGTAGCGTGCACAGCCGGCTGGCGGTGTGGCGTGCGACACCTCGTACAACGACCTCAGAGCAGGCGAGACTACCCGCTGAATTTAAGCATATTACTAAGCGGAGGAAAAGAAACTAACAAGGATTCCCCCAGTAGCGGCGAGCGAACAGGGAAGAGTCCAGCACCGAACCCCGCAGGCTGCCGCCTGTCGTGGCATGTGGTGTTTGGGAGGGTCCACTACCCCGACGCCTCGCGCCGAGCCCAAGTCCAACTTGAATGAGGCCACGGCCCGTAGAGGGTGCCAGGCCCGTAGCGGCCGGTGCGAGCGTCGGCGGGACCTCTCCTTCGAGTCGGGTTGCTTGAGAGTGCAGCTCCAAGTGGGTGGTAAACTCCATCTGAGACTAAATATGACCACGAGACCGATAGCGAACAAGTACCGTGAGGGAAAGTTGAAAAGAACTTTGAAGAGAGAGTTCAAAAGTACGTGAAACCGTTCTGGGGTAAACGTGAGAAGTCCGAAAGGTCGAACGGGTGAGATTCACGCCCATCCGGCCACTGGCCTCCGCCCTCGGCAGATGGGGCCGGCCGCCCGCGCGGAGCAATTCGCGGCGGGGTCGTGTCCGGTTGCCTTTCCACTCGCCGCGGGGCGGGGCCGTTCCGGTGTGCGGTGGGCCGCACTTCTCCCCTAGTAGGACGTCGCGACCCGCTGGGTGCCGGCCTACGGCCCGGGTGCGCAGCCTGTCCTTCCGCGGGCCTCGGTTCGCGTCTGTTGGGCAGAGCCCCGGTGTCCTGGCTGGCTGCCCGGCGGTATATCTGGAGGAGTCGATTCGCCCCTTTGGGCGCTCGGGCTCCCGGCAAGCGCGCGCGGTTCTTCCCGGATGACGGACCTACCTGGCCCGGCCCCGGACCCGCGCCGCTGTTGGCTCGGGATGCTCTCGGGCGGAATAATCGCTCCCGTCAGCGGCGCTTCAGCTTTGGACAATTTCACGACCCGTCTTGAAACACGGACCAAGGAGTCTAACATGTGCGCGAGTCATTGGGCTGTACGAAACCTAAAGGCGTAATGAAAGTGAAGGTCTCGCCTTGCGCGGGCCGAGGGAGGATGGGGCTTCCCCGCCCTTCACGGGGCGGCGGCCTCCGCACTCCCGGGGCGTCTCGTCCTCATTGCGAGGTGAGGCGCACCTAGAGCGTACACGTTGGGACCCGAAAGATGGTGAACTATGCCTGGCCAGGACGAAGTCAGGGGAAACCCTGATGGAGGTCCGTAGCGATTCTGACGTGCAAATCGATCGTCGGAGCTGGGTATAGGGGCGAAAGACTAATCGAACCATCTAGTAGCTGGTTCCCTCCGAAGTTTCCCTCAGGATAGCTGGTGCTCGTACGAGTCTCATCCGGTAAAGCGAATGATTAGAGGCCTTGGGGCCGAAACGACCTCAACCTATTCTCAAACTTTAAATGGGTGAGATCTCCGGCTTGCTTGATATGCTGAAGCCGCGAGCAAACGACTCGGATCGGAGTGCCAAGTGGGCCACTTTTGGTAAGCAGAACTGGCGCTGTGGGATGA
>NW_026047879.1:32500-38053 GCF_023864345.2 Schistocerca serialis cubense
CCTAACCTACATTGCGCCTTCACCTAACCTACGTTGTACCTTAACCTAACCTACGTTGTACCTTAACCTAACCTACGTTGTACCTTAACCTAACCTACGTTGTACCTTAACCTAACCTACGTTGTACCTTAACCTAACCTACGTTGTACCTTAACCTAACCTACGTTGTACCTTAACCTAACCTACGTTGTACCTTAACCTAACCTACGTTGTACCTTAACCTAACCTACGTTGTGCCTTAACCTAACCTACGTTGTGCCTTAACCTAACCTACGTTGTGCCTTAACCTAACCTACGTTGTGCCTTAACCTAACCTATGTTGTGCCTTAACCTAACCTATGTTGTGCCTTAACCTAACCTATGTTGTGCCTTAACCTAACCTATGTTGTGCCTTAACCTAACCTATGTTGTGCCTTAACCTAACCTATGTTGTGCCTTAACCTAACCTATGTTGTGCCTTAACCTAACCTATGTTGTGCCTTAACCTAACCTATGTTGTGCCTTAACCTAACCTATGTTGTGCCTTAACCTAACCTACGTTGTGCCTTAACCTAACCTACGTTGTGCCTTAACCTAACCTACGTTGTGCCTTAACCTAACCTACGTTGTGCCTTAACCTAACCTACGTTGTGCCTTAACCTAACCTACGTTGTGCCTTAACCTAACCTACGTTGTGCCTTAACCTAACCTACGTTGTGCCTTAACCTAACCTACGTTGTGCCTTAACCTAACCTACGTTGTGCCTTAACCTAACCTACGTTGTGCCTTAACCTAACCTACGTTGTGCCTTAACCTAACCTACGTTGTGCCTTAACCTAACCTACGTTGTGCCTTAACCTAACCTACGTTGTGCCTTAACCTAACCTACGTTGTGCCTTAACCTAACCTACGTTGTGCCTTAACCTAACCTACGTTGTGCCTTAACCTAACCTACGTTGTGCCTTAACCTAACCTACGTTGTGCCTTAACCTAACCTACGTTGTGCCTTAACCTAACCTACGTTGTGCCTTAACCTAACCTACGTTGTGCCTTAACCTAACCTACGTTGTGCCTTAACCTAACCTACGTTGTGCCTTAACCTAACCTACGTTGTGCCTTAACCTAACCTACGTTGTGCCTTAACCTAACCTACGTTGTGCCTTAACCTAACCTACGTTGTGCCTTAACCTAACCTACGTTGTGCCTTAACCTAACCTACGTTGTGCCTTAACCTAACCTACGTTGTGCCTTAACCTAACCTACGTTGTGCCTTAACCTAACCTATGTTGTGCCTTAACCTAACCTATGTTGTGCCTTAACCTAACCTATGTTGTGCCTTAACCTAACCTATGTTGTGCCTTAACCTAACCTATGTTGTGCCTTAACCTAACCTATGTTGTGCCTTAACCTAACCTATGTTGTGCCTTAACCTAACCTATGTTGTGCCTTAACCTAACCTACGTTGTGCCTTAACCTAACCCATATTGTACCTTAACCTAACCCATATTGTACCTTAACCTAACCCATATTGTACCTTAACCTAACCCATATTGTACCTTAACCTAACCCATATTGTACCTTAACGTAACCTAATTTGTGCCTTAACGTAACCTAATTTGTGCCTTAACGTAACCTAATTTGTGCCTTAACGTAACCTAATTTGTGCCTTAACGTAACCTAATTTGTGCCTTAACGTAACCTAATTTGTGCCTTAACGTAACCTAATTTGTGCCTTAACGTAACCTAATTTGTGCCTTAACGTAACCTAATTTGTGCCTTAACGTAACCTAATTTGTGCCTTAACGTAACCTAATTTGTGCCTTAACGTAACCTAATTTGTGCCTTAACGTAACCTAATTTGTGCCTTAACGTAACCTAATTTGTGCCTTAACGTAACCTAATTTGTGCCTTAACGTAACCTAATTTGTGCCTTAACGTAACCTAATTTGTGCCTTAACGTAACCTAATTTGTGCCTTAACGTAACCTAATTTGTGCCTTAACGTAACCTAATTTGTGCCTTAACGTAACCTAATTTGTGCCTTAACGTAACCTAATTTGTGCCTTAACGTAACCTAATTTGTGCCTTAACGTAACCTAATTTGTGCCTTAACGTAACCCATGTTGTGCCTTAACGTAACCCATGTTGTGCCTTAACGTAACCCAATTTGTGCCTTAACGTAACCCATGTTGTGCCTTAACCTAACCTATATTGTGCCTCAACCTAACCTATATTGCGCCTTAACCTGACGCACGTTGTCGCTGAACCTGCTCTGTAATTGTTATGCAACTCGTTAAATTAGTGTAGTGTTGCCTAACCGCAACCCTCGCAATATAGTTCGCTATTCGCACTGCCCGGTCCCCTGTGTATCGCGTCATGTTAAACACCTTGCAGGTGTTGCTGACTTTCCACATGCTCCTGCTATACACTGTAATGTGGATAGCAGCAGGACGTACATGCCCCCCCCCCTTCCCCCCTGCCTTCGCAAGCTGGTCGTTGAGAAGTTTGCATGTTCAATGCCCTTCGCATGCCGACGTACTCAGCCTACGTTGTGGTACGGCCTGTCACCTGTCCGCCGATGTACGCAAAACCCACAAACTGTACTGCACATTGGTCCGTATGTACTGAATGATACATCGTGGCACATGTGTGACCGTACGACGACTGCGCCTAGCAACGGCAGACCATACAGTCCAAATATTGTGCACGCAGCTACGTGTCGTCTCCCTATAAGAGCTGGATTGCAGTGTGGTACGCCATTCAGACGTGTGGGAGGAACGGACGCCCTGGATGGCGATCAGCATGAGCAGTCTGTTGATGTAGTGGAGCGTGTATTCGGACGTAGTCGTCTCTTCTCACACACCGTGATAGCATGTTGCACCGCGTTCCACATCTGCGACATCCTGCAGAGGCCGGCTGACAGTCGTTCGCGCAATGGACACCGCATACGTACGGGGGCTACCTTCCACGTGTTCTCGAGGCGTGCACATGTTGTTGCGTCTATGTGGGCAGACGTAGTGTGTTGTGACACCTGACACAGGCATGCAATACTCGTTGCAAATGGCGATGGACGTCTACGTTTGCTGGTGACGTTACGCAAATGAACAACAGGTAACCCGTTGTGGTGCGGTTGTTCTCGCTAGAGGTGAATCAGTGTTGGCGACGATCGGTCGAGCTATTAACCGGTTGTTTCAGGGATACCCACCATGCCCACGAACGTGAAAGGGGACCCACCATGCCCACGAACGCGAAAGGGGATCTGGGTGTGAGGCGATACGCGGCGGTGGCTGGGTGGGACCGTCCCCGGCCGGTGAGGGGGGGCCGCCGGCGTGCTGGCAGCGCGGTGCGTGGGCGCACGCGCTACAGCCGGCTGGTGGGGGCGGCCAGTGGCAGGCGCGCCGGCCGACGGACGCGGCAGGCGGCGCAGCTGCGCGCCGGCGCCCCCTGCTCGCGGCGCCTTGCGGCCAAAGTAGGTCCTCGCGGGCCCGGTGCGAAGCGCGGTGGCCATCTGCAGTGTGCTGGTCCGATTGAGGACTGTGTGCGCTGAGGATGCGCCGCCGCCCGGCGCTCGGCGCCGCGACGCCGTCTGCTGCTCGGTCGCCCCAGCGGTTCTCGCAGGTGGTTTGTATCGCAGCTGTGCGGACGTGTTGGCGCGTGCGCTGTGCTGGGAGAGTTCGCTTCGGCACCCAAGTGGGGCTTTTGTCCTTCTGTGGCGCTGGCGTTGGAGCTGCCGGTCACCGTAGGTGGCGCGTGTTGTCTCCCGCCGGCAATGCCACGACAGCACGCTCCCGGGCCTCTGTCGGCAGCGGCAAGCTCAGTTGGGAGCACGGGTGGTCGCACCTAAAGCGTCTACTCGCCTAACTCCGGGCGATTGCGCCTCTCTCGAACCCGACCAAGTACTTAGGACGGCGCTGCGCGCCGCCGGGACCTGAGAGGGTTTCGAGGTGTGTTGTGCAGGGGAGCTCAGCCTCCTCCTGTTTGCAGAATAATTGAGCGGACGCTTGCGTGTTCGCGCGGGCCCCCGGGACACACTCCCGGGCGGCCGGCTGCTCAGCTCTAGTTGACGCAGCTCCCTGGTTGATCCTGCCAGTAGTCATATGCTTGTCTCAAAGATTAAGCCATGCATGTCTCAGTACAAGCCGCATTAAGGTGAAACCGCGAATGGCTCATTAAATCAGTTATGGTTCCTTAGATCGTACCCACGTTACTTGGATAACTGTGGTAATTCTAGAGCTAATACATGCAAACAGAGTCCCGACCAGAGATGGAAGGGACGCTTTTATTAGATCAAAACCAATCGGTCGGCTCGTCCGGTCCGTTTGCCTTGGTGACTCTGAATAACTTTGGGCTGATCGCACGGTCCTCGTACCGGCGACGCATCTTTCAAATGTCTGCCTTATCAACTGTCGATGGTAGGTTCTGCGCCTACCATGGTTGTAACGGGTAACGGGGAATCAGGGTTCGATTCCGGAGAGGGAGCCTGAGAAACGGCTACCACATCCAAGGAAGGCAGCAGGCGCGCAAATTACCCACTCCCGGCACGGGGAGGTAGTGACGAAAAATAACGATACGGGACTCATCCGAGGCCCCGTAATCGGAATGAGTACACTTTAAATCCTTTAACGAGTATCTATTGGAGGGCAAGTCTGGTGCCAGCAGCCGCGGTAATTCCAGCTCCAATAGCGTATATTAAAGTTGTTGCGGTTAAAAAGCTCGTAGTTGGATTTGTGTCCCACGCTGTTGGTTCACCGCCCGTCGGTGTTTAACTGGCATGTATCGTGGGACGTCCTGCCGGTGGGGCGAGCCGAAGGCGTGCGACCGCCTCGTGCGTGCTCGTGCGTCCCGAGGCGGACCCCGTTGAAATCCTACCAGGGTGCTCTTTATTGAGTGTCTCGGTGGGCCGGCACGTTTACTTTGAACAAATTAGAGTGCTTAAAGCAGGCAAGCCCGCCTGAATACTGTGTGCATGGAATAATGGAATAGGACCTCGGTTCTATTTTGTTGGTTTTCGGAACCCGAGGTAATGATTAATAGGGACAGGCGGGGGCATTCGTATTGCGACGTTAGAGGTGAAATTCTTGGATCGTCGCAAGACGAACAGAAGCGAAAGCATTTGCCAAGTATGTTTTCATTAATCAAGAACGAAAGTTAGAGGTTCGAAGGCGATCAGATACCGCCCTAGTTCTAACCATAAACGATGCCAGCCAGCGATCCGCCGCAGTTCCTCCGATGACTCGGCGGGCAGCCTCCGGGAAACCAAAGCTTTTGGGTTCCGGGGGAAGTATGGTTGCAAAGCTGAAACTTAAAGGAATTGACGGAAGGGCACCACCAGGAGTGGAGCCTGCGGCTTAATTTGACTCAACACGGGAAACCTCACCAGGCCCGGACACCGGAAGGATTGACAGATTGATAGCTCTTTCTTGATTCGGTGGGTGGTGGTGCATGGCCGTTCTTAGTTGGTGGAGCGATTTGTCTGGTTAATTCCGATAACGAACGAGACTCTAGCCTGCTAACTAGTCGCGTGACATCCTTCGTGCTGTCAGCGATTACTTTTCTTCTTAGAGGGACAGGCGGC
>NW_026047880.1:0-39038 GCF_023864345.2 Schistocerca serialis cubense
TTAAGGTAGCCAAATGCCTCGTCACCAGACGGAATTAATCGGCAAACTCGAGGAGCACCTAGCAGAAATAACTGTGAAAGTCTTATGGTCGACAAATAATGGCGTATCGCTTGTGCTGAACTGGCTCGAGAAAGCTTGAAGATTTTACTGTGTTAAAACGGAGAGCAACTTGCAGGAGTAACTGTGACTCTCTTATGGTTGCCAATGCTCGTCGCCCAGCAAAAAACATCGGATAACTCGAGGAGCACCTGGCAGAAATAACTGTGAAAGTCTTAAGGTCGACAAATAATGCGTATCGCTTCTGATGAACTGGCCAGAGAAAACTTGAGTATGCGACTATGGTAAAACGGGGAGCAACTGGTATGTGTAACTATGACTCTCTTAAGGTAGCCAAATGCCTCGTCACCAGACGGAATTAATCGGCAAACTCGAGGAGCACCTAGCAGAAATAACTGTGAAAGTCTTATGGTCGACAAATAATGGCGTATCGCTTGTGCTGAACTGGCTCGAGAAAGCTTGAAGATTTTACTGTGTTAAAACGGAGAGCAACTTGCAGGAGTAACTGTGACTCTCTTATGGTTGCCAATGCTCGTCGCCCAGCAAAAAACATCGGATAACTCGAGGAGCACCTGGCAGAAATAACTGTGAAAGTCTTAAGGTCGACAAATAATGGCGTATCGCTTCTGATGAACTGGCCAGAGAAAACTTGAGTATGCGACTATGGTAAAACGGGGAGCAACTGGTATGTGTAACTATGACTCTCTTAAGGTAGCCAAATGCCTCGTCACCAACGGAATAAATCGGCAAACTCGAGGGGCACCTGGCAGGAGTAACTGTGAAAGTCTTAAGGTCGACTAATAATGGATATAACTCCTGGTGAACAGGCCAGAGAAAGCTTGAAGACGTGACTGTGATAAAACAGGGAGCAACAGGAAGGAGTAAATATGACACTCTTAAGGTTGACAAATACTCGTCACCAGGCGAAATACATGGGCAAATTCGAGGAGCACCTGGCAGAAATAACTGTGAAAGTCTTATGTTCGACAAATAATAGCGTATCACTTCTGGTGAACTGGCCAGAGAAAGCTTGAATATGTGACTATGGTAAAAAGGGGAGCAATTGGTAGGAGTAACTATGACTCTCTTAAGGTAGCCAAATGCCTCGTCACCAGACGGAATTAATCGGCAAACTCGAGGAGCACCTAGCAGAAATAACTGTGAAAGTCTTATGGTCGACAAATAATGGCGTATCGCTTGTGCTGAACTGGCTCGAGAAAGCTTGAAGATTTTACTGTGTTAAAACGGAGAGCAACTTGCAGGAGTAACTGTGACTCTCTTATGGTTGCCAATGCTCGTCGCCCAGCAAAAAACATCGGATAACTCGAGGAGCACCTGGCAGAAATAACTGTGAAAGTCTTAAGGTCGACAAATAATGGCGTATCGCTTCTGATGAACTGGCCAGAGAAAACTTGAGTATGCGACTATGGTAAAACGGGGAGCAACTGGTATGTGTAACTATGACTCTCTTAAGGTAGCCAAATGCCTCGTCACCAGACGGAATTAATCGGCAAACTCGAGGAGCACCTAGCAGAAATAACTGTGAAAGTCTTATGGTCGACAAATAATGGCGTATCGCTTGTGCTGAACTGGCTCGAGAAAGCTTGAAGATTTTACTGTGTTAAAACGGAGAGCAACTTGCAGGAGTAACTGTGACTCTCTTATGGTTGCCAATGCTCGTCGCCCAGCAAAAAACATCGGATAACTCGAGGAGCACCTGGCAGAAATAACTGTGAAAGTCTTAAGGTCGACAAATAATGGCGTATCGCTTCTGATGAACTGTCCAGAGAAAACTTGAGTATGCGACTATGGTAAAACGGGGAGCAACTGGTATGTGTAACTATGACTCTCTTAAGGTAGCCAAATGCCTCGTCACCAACGGAATAAATCGGCAAACTCGAGGGGCACCTGGCAGGAGTAACTGTGAAAGTCTTAAGGTCGACTAATAATGGATATAACTCCTGGTGAACAGGCCAGAGAAAGCTTGAAGACGTGACTGTGATAAAACAGGGAGCAACAGGAAGGAGTAAATATGACACTCTTAAGGTTGACAAATACTCGTCACCAGGCGAAATACATGGGCAAATTCGAGGAGCACCTGGCAGAAATAACTGTGAAAGTCTTATGTTCGACAAATAATAGCGTATCACTTCTGGTGAACTGGCCAGAGAAAACTTGAGTATGCGACTATGGTAAAACGGGGAGCAACTGGTATGTGTAACTATGACTCTCTTAAGGTAGCCAAATGCCTCGTCACCAGACGGAATTAATCGGCAAACTCGAGGAGCACCTAGCAGAAATAACTGTGAAAGTCTTATGGTCGACAAATAATGGCGTATCGCTTGTGCTGAACTGGCTCGAGAAAGCTTGAAGATTTTACTGTGTTAAAACGGAGAGCAACTTGCAGGAGTAACTGTGACTCTCTTATGGTTGCCAATGCTCGTCGCCCAGCAAAAAACATCGGATAACTCGAGGAGCACCTGGCAGAAATAACTGTGAAAGTCTTAAGGTCGACAAATAATGGCGTATCGCTTCTGATGAACTGTCCAGAGAAAACTTGAGTATGCGACTATGGTAAAACGGGGAGCAACTGGTATGTGTAACTATGACTCTCTTAAGGTAGCCAAATGCCTCGTCACCAACGGAATAAATCGGCAAACTCGAGGGGCACCTGGCAGGAGTAACTGTGAAAGTCTTAAGGTCGACTAATAATGGATATAACTCCTGGTGAACAGGCCAGAGAAAGCTTGAAGACGTGACTGTGATAAAACAGGGAGCAACAGGAAGAGTAAATATGACACTCTTAAGGTTGACAAATACTCGTCACCAGGCGAAATACATGGGCAAATTCGAGGAGCACCTGGCAGAAATAACTGTGAAAGTCTTATGTTCGACAAATAATAGCGTATCACTTCTGGTGAACTGGCCAGAGAAAGCTTGAATATGTGACTATGGTAAAAAGGGGAGCAATTGGTAGGAGTAACTATGACTCTCTTAAGGTAGCCAAATGCCTCGTCACCAGACGGAATTAATCGGCAAACTCGAGGAGCACCTAGCAGAAATAACTGTGAAAGTCTTATGGTCGACAAATAATGGCGTATCGCTTGTGCTGAACTGGCTCGAGAAAGCTTGAAGATTTTACTGTGTTAAAACGGAGAGCAACTTGCAGGAGTAACTGTGACTCTCTTATGGTTGCCAATGCTCGTCGCCCAGCAAAAAACATCGGATAACTCGAGGAGCACCTGGCAGAAATAACTGTGAAAGTCTTAAGGTCGACAAATAATGGCGTATCGCTTCTGATGAACTGGCCAGAGAAAACTTGAGTATGCGACTATGGTAAAACGGGGAGCAACTGGTATGTGTAACTATGACTCTCTTAAGGTAGCCAAATGCCTCGTCACCAGACGGAATTAATCGGCAAACTCGAGGAGCACCTAGCAGAAATAACTGTGAAAGTCTTATGGTCGACAAATAATGGCGTATCGCTTGTGCTGAACTGGCTCGAGAAAGCTTGAAGATTTTACTGTGTTAAAACGGAGAGCAACTTGCAGGAGTAACTGTGACTCTCTTATGGTTGCCAATGCTCGTCGCCCAGCAAAAAACATCGGATAACTCGAGGAGCACCTGGCAGAAATAACTGTGAAAGTCTTAAGGTCGACAAATAATGGCGTATCGCTTCTGATGAACTGGCCAGAGAAAACTTGAGTATGCGACTATGGTAAAACGGGGGAGCAACTGGTATGTGTAACTATGACTCTCTTAAGGTAGCCAAATGCCTCGTCACCAACGGAATAAATCGGCAAACTCGAGGGGCACCTGGCAGGAGTAACTGTGAAAGTCTTAAGGTCGACTAATAATGGATATAACTCCTGGTGAACAGGCCAGAGAAAGCTTGAAGACGTGACTGTGATAAAACAGGGAGCAACAGGAAGGAGTAAATATGACACTCTTAAGGTTGACAAATACTCGTCACCAGGCGAAATACATGGGCAAATTCGAGGAGCACCTGGCAGAAATAACTGTGAAAGTCTTATGTTCGACAAATTAATAGCGTATCACTTCTGGTGAACTGGCCAGAGAAAACTTGAGTATGCGACTATGGTAAAACGGGGAGCAACTGGTATGTGTAACTATGACTCTCTTAAGGTAGCCAAATGCCTCGTCACCAGACGGAATTAATCGGCAAACTCGAGGAGCACCTAGCAGAAATAACTGTGAAAGTCTTATGGTCGACAAATAATGGCGTATCGCTTGTGCTGAACTGGCTCGAGAAAGCTTGAAGATTTTACTGTGTTAAAACGGAGAGCAACTTGCAGGAGTAACTGTGACTCTCTTATGGTTGCCAATGCTCGTCGCCCAGCAAAAAACATCGGATAACTCGAGGAGCACCTGCAGAAATAACTGTGAAAGTCTTAAGGTCGACAAATAATGGCGTATCGCTTCTGATGAACTGGCCAGAGAAAACTTGAGTATGCGACTATGGTAAAACGGGGAGCAACTGGTATGTGTAACTATGACTCTCTTAAGGTTGCCAAATGCCTCGTCACCAGACGGAATTAATCGGCAAACTCGAGGAGCACCTAGCAGAAATAACTGTGAAAGTCTTATGGTCGACAAATAATGGCGTATCGCTTGTGCTGAACTGGCTCGAGAAAGCTTGAAGATTTTACTGTGTTAAAACGGAGAGCAACTTGCAGGAGTAACTGTGACTCTCTTATGGTTGCCAATGCTCGTCGCCCCAGCAAAAAACATCGGATAACTCGAGGAGCACCTGGCAGAAATAACTGTGAAAGTCTTAAGGTCGACAAATAATGGCGTATCGCTTCTGATGAACTGGCCAGAGAAAACTTGAGTATGCGACTATGGTAAAACGGGGAGCAACTGGTATGTGTAACTATGACTCTCTTAAGGTAGCCAAATGCCTCGTCACCAGACGGAATTAATCGGCAAACTCGAGGAGCACCTAGCAGAAATAACTGTGAAAGTCTTATGGTCGACAAATAATGGCGTATCGCTTGTGCTGAACTGGCTCGAGAAAGCTTGAAGATTTTACTGTGTTAAAACGGAGAGCAACTTGCAGGAGTAACTGTGACTCTCTTATGGTTGCCAATGCTCGTCGCCCAGCAAAAAACATCGGATAACTCGAGGAGCACCTGGCAGAAATAACTGTGAAAGTCTTAAGGTCGACAAATAATGGCGTATCGCTTCTGATGAACTGTCCAGAGAAAACTTGAGTATGCGACTATGGTAAAACGGGGAGCAACTGGTATGTGTAACTATGACTCTCTTAAGGTAGCCAAATGCCTCGTCACCAACGGAATAAATCGGCAAACTCGAGGGGCACCTGGCAGGAGTAACTGTGAAAGTCTTAAGGTCGACTAATAATGGATATAACTCCTGGTGAACAGGCCAGAGAAAGCTTGAAGACGTGACTGTGATAAAACAGGGAGCAACAGGAAGGAGTAAATATGACACTCTTAAGGTTGACAAATACTCGTCACCAGGCGAAATACATGGGCAAATTCGAGGAGCACCTGGCAGAAATAACTGTGAAAGTCTTATGTTCGACAAATAATAGCGTATCACTTCTGGTGAACTGGCCAGAGAAAGCTTGAATATGTGACTATGGTAAAAAGGGGAGCAATTGGTAGGAGTAACTATGACTCTCTTAAGGTAGCCAAATGCCTCGTCACCAGACGGAATTAATCGGCAAACTCGAGGAGCACCTAGCAGAAATAACTGTGAAAGTCTTATGGTCGACAAATAATGGCGTATCGCTTGTGCTGAACTGGCTCGAGAAAGCTTGAAGATTTTACTGTGTTAAACGGAGAGCAACTTGCAGGAGTAACTGTGACTCTCTTATGGTTGCCAATGCTCGTCGCCCAGCAAAAAACATCGGATAACTCGAGGAGCACCTGGCAGAAATAACTGTGAAAGTCTTAAGGTCGACAAATAATGGCGTATCGCTTCTGATGAACTGGCCAGAGAAAACTTGAGTATGCGACTATGGTAAAACGGGGAGCAACTGGTATGTGTAACTATGACTCTCTTAAGGTTGCCAAATGCCTCGTCACCAGACGGAATTAATCGGCAAACTCGAGGAGCACCTAGCAGAAATAACTGTGAAAGTCTTATGGTCGACAAATAATGGCGTATCGCTTGTGCTGAACTGGCTCGAGAAAGCTTGAAGATTTTACTGTGTTAAAACGGAGAGCAACTTGCAGGAGTAACTGTGACTCTCTTATGGTTGCCAATGCTCGTCGCCCAGCAAAAAACATCGGATAACTCGAGGAGCACCTGGCAGAAATAACTGTGAAAGTCTTAAGGTCGACAAATAATGGCGTATCGCTTCTGATGAACTGGCCAGAGAAAACTTGAGTATGCGACTATGGTAAAACGGGGAGCAACTGGTATGTGTAACTATGACTCTCTTAAGGTAGCCAAATGCCTCGTCACCAGACGGAATTAATCGGCAAACTCGAGGAGCACCTAGCAGAAATAACTGTGAAAGTCTTATGGTCGACAAATAATGGCGTATCGCTTGTGCTGAACTGGCTCGAGAAAGCTTGAAGATTTTACTGTGTTAAAACGGAGAGCAACTTGCAGGAGTAACTGTGACTCTCTTATGGTTGCCAATGCTCGTCGCCCAGCAAAAAACATCGGATAACTCGAGGAGCACCTGGCAGAAATAACTGTGAAAGTCTTAAGGTCGACAAATAATGGCGTATCGCTTCTGATGAACTGGCCAGAGAAAACTTGAGTATGCGACTATGGTAAAACGGGGAGCAACTGGTATGTGTAACTATGACTCTCTTAAGGTAGCCAAATGCCTCGTCACCAGACGGAATTAATCGGCAAAACTCGAGGAGCACCTAGCAGAAATAAACTGTGAAAGTCTTATGGTCGACAAATAATGGCGTATCGCTTGTGCTGAACTGGCTCGAGAAAGCTTGAAGATTTTACTGTGTTAAAACGGAGAGCAACTTGCAGGAGTAACTGTGACTCTCTTATGGTTGCCAATGCTCGTCGCCCAGCAAAAAACATCGGATAACTCGAGGAGCACCTGGCAGAAATAACTGTGAAAGTCTTAAGGTCGACAAATAATGGCGTATCGCTTCTGATGAACTGTCCAGAGAAAACTTGAGTATGCGACTATGGTAAAACGGGGAGCAACTGGTATGTGTAACTATGACTCTCTTAAGGTAGCCAAATGCCTCGTCACCAACGGAATAAATCGGCAAACTCGAGGGGCACCTGGCAGGAGTAACTGTGAAAGTCTTAAGGTCGACTAATAATGGATATAAACTCCTGGTGAACAGGCCAGAGAAAGCTTGAAGACGTGACTGTGATAAAACAGGGAGCAACAGGAAGGAGTAAATATGACACTCTTAAGGTTGACAAATACTCGTCACCAGGCGAAATACATGGGCAAATTCGAGGAGCACCTGGCAGAAATAACTGTGAAAGTCTTATGTTCGACAAATAATAGCGTATCACTTCTGGTGAACTGGCCAGAGAAAGCTTGAATATGTGACTATGGTAAAAAGGGGAGCAATTGGTAGGAGTAACTATGACTCTCTTAAGGTAGCCAAATGCCTCGTCACCAGACGGAATTAATCGGCAAACTCGAGGAGCACCTAGCAGAAATAACTGTGAAAGTCTTATGGTCGACAAATAATGGCGTATCGCTTGTGCTGAACTGGCTCGAGAAAGCTTGAAGATTTTACTGTGTTAAAACGGAGAGCAACTTGCAGGAGTAACTGTGGACTCTCTTATGGTTGCCAATGCTCGTCGCCCAGCAAAAAACATCGGATAACTCGAGGAGCACCTGGCAGAAATAACTGTGAAAGTCTTAAGGTCGACAAATAATGGCGTATCGCTTCTGATGAACTGGCCAGAGAAAACTTGAGTATGCGACTATGGTAAAACGGGGAGCAACTGGTATGTGTAACTATGACTCTCTTAAGGTAGCCAAATGCCTCGTCACCAGACGGAATTAATCGGCAAACTCGAGGAGCACCTAGCAGAAATAACTGTGAAAGTCTTATGGTCGACAAATAATGGCGTATCGCTTGTGCTGAACTGGCTCGAGAAAGCTTGAAGATTTTACTGTGTTAAAACGGAGAGCAACTTGCAGGAGTAACTGTGACTCTCTTATGGTTGCCAATGCTCGTCGCCCAGCAAAAAACATCGGATAACTCGAGGAGCACCTGGCAGAAATAACTGTGAAAGTCTAAGGTCGACAAATAATGGCGTATCGCTTCTGATGAACTGGCCAGAGAAAACTTGAGTATGCGACTATGGTAAAACGGGGAGCAACTGGTATGTGTAACTATGACTCTCTTAAGGTAGCCAAATGCCTCGTCACCAACGGAATAAATCGGCAAACTCGAGGGGCACCTGGCAGGAGTAACTGTGAAAGTCTTAAGGTCGACTAATAATGGATATAACTCCTGGTGAACAGGCCAGAGAAAGCTTGAAGACGTGACTGTGATAAAACAGGGAGCAACAGGAAGGAGTAAATATGACACTCTTAAGGTTGACAAATACTCGTCCACCAGGCGAAATACATGGGCAAATTCGAGGAGCACCTGGCAGAAATAACTGTGAAAGTCTTATGTTCGACAAATAATAGCGTATCACTTCTGGTGAACTGGCCAGAGAAAACTTGAGTATGCGACTATGGTAAAACGGGGAGCAACTGGTATGTGTAACTATGACTCTCTTAAGGTAGCCAAATGCCTCGTCACCAGACGGAATTAATCGGCAAACTCGAGGAGCACCTAGCAGAAATAACTGTGAAAGTCTTATGGTCGACAAATAATGGCGTATCGCTTGTGCTGAACTGGCTCGAGAAAGCTTGAAGATTTTACTGTGTTAAAACGGAGAGCAACTTGCAGGAGTAACTGTGACTCTCTTATGGTTGCCAATGCTCGTCGCCCAGCAAAAAACATCGGATAACTCGAGGAGCACCTGGCAGAAATAACTGTGAAAGTCTTAAGGTCGACAAATAATGGCGTATCGCTTCTGATGAACTGGCCAGAGAAAACTTGAGTATGCGACTATGGTAAAACGGGGAGCAACTGGTATGTGTAACTATGACTCTCTTAAGGTTGCCAAATGCCTCGTCACCAGACGGAATTAATCGGCAAACTCGAGGAGCACCTAGCAGAAATAACTGTGAAAGTCTTATGGTCGACAAATAATGGCGTATCGCTTGTGCTGAACTGGCTCGAGAAAGCTTGAAGATTTTACTGTGTTAAAACGGAGAGCAACTTGCAGGAGTAACTGTGACTCTCTTATGGTTGCCAATGCTCGTCGCCCAGCAAAAAACATCGGATAACTCGAGGAGCACCTGGCAGAAATAACTGTGAAGTCTTAAGGTCGACAAATAATGGCGTATCGCTTCTGATGAACTGGCCAGAGAAAACTTGAGTATGCGACTATGGTAAAACGGGGAGCAACTGGTATGTGTAACTATGACTCTCTTAAGGTAGCCAAATGCCTCGTCACCAGACGGAATTAATCGGCAAACTCGAGGAGCACCTAGCAGAAATAACTGTGAAAGTCTTATGGTCGACAAATAATGGCGTATCGCTTGTGCTGAACTGGCTCGAGAAAGCTTGAAGATTTTACTGTGTTAAAACGGAGAGCAACTTGCAGGAGTAACTGTGACTCTCTTATGGTTGCCAATGCTCGTCGCCCAGCAAAAAACATCGGATAACTCGAGGAGCACCTGGCAGAAATAACTGTGAAAGTCTTAAGGTCGACAAATAATGGCGTATCGCTTCTGATGAACTGGCCAGAGAAAACTTGAGTATGCGACTATGGTAAAACGGGGAGCAACTGGTATGTGTAACTATGACTCTCTTAAGGTAGCCAAATGCCTCGTCACCAACGGAATAAATCGGCAAACTCGAGGGGCACCTGGCAGGAGTAACTGTGAAAGTCTTAAGGTCGACTAATAATGGATATAACTCCTGGTGAACAGGCCAGAGAAAGCTTGAAGACGTGACTGTGATAAAACAGGGAGCAACAGGAAGGAGTAAATATGACACTCTTAAGGTTGACAAATACTCGTCACCAGGCGAAATACATGGGCAAATTCGAGGAGCACCTGGCAGAAATAACTGTGAAAGTCTTATGTTCGACAAATAATAGCGTATCACTTCTGGTGAACTGGCCAGAGAAAGCTTGAATATGTGACTATGGTAAAAAGGGGAGCAATTGGTAGGAGTAACTATGACTCTCTTAAGGTAGCCAAATGCCTCGTCACCAGACGGAATTAATCGGCAAACTCGAGGAGCACCTAGCAGAAATAACTGTGAAAGTCTTATGGTCGACAAATAATGGCGTATCGCTTGTGCTGAACTGGCTCGAGAAAGCTTGAAGATTTTACTGTGTTAAAACGGAGAGCAACTTGCAGGAGTAACTGTGACTCTCTTATGGTTGCCAATGCTCGTCGCCCAGCAAAAAACATCGGATAACTCGAGGAGCACCTGGCAGAAATAACTGTGAAAGTCTTAAGGTCGACAAATAATGGCGTATCGCTTCTGATGAACTGGCCAGAGAAAACTTGAGTATGCGACTATGGTAAAACGGGGAGCAACTGGTATGTGTAACTATGACTCTCTTAAGGTTGCCAAATGCCTCGTCACCAGACGGAATTAATCGGCAAACTCGAGGAGCACCTAGCAGAAATAACTGTGAAAGTCTTATGGTCGACAAATAATGGCGTATCGCTTGTGCTGAACTGGCTCGAGAAAGCTTGAAGATTTTACTGTGTTAAAACGGAGAGCAACTTGCAGGAGTAACTGTGACTCTCTTATGGTTGCCAATGCTCGTCGCCCAGCAAAAAACATCGGATAACTCGAGGAGCACCTGGCAGAAATAACTGTGAAAGTCTTAAGGTCGACAAATAATGGCGTATCGCTTCTGATGAACTGGCCAGAGAAAACTTGAGTATGCGACTATGGTAAAACGGGGAGCAACTGGTATGTGTAACTATGACTCTCTTAAGGTAGCCAAATGCCTCGTCACCAACGGAATAAATCGGCAAACTCGAGGGGCACCTGGCAGGAGTAACTGTGAAAGTCTTAAGGTCGACTAATAATGGATATAACTCCTGGTGAACAGGCCAGAGAAAGCTTGAAGACGTGACTGTGATAAAACAGGGAGCAACAGGAAGGAGTAAATATGACACTCTTAAGGTTGACAAATACTCGTCACCAGGCGAAATACATGGGCAAATTCGAGGAGCACCTGGCAGAAATAACTGTGAAAGTCTTATGTTCGACAAATAATAGCGTATCACTTCTGGTGAACTGGCCAGAGAAAGCTTGAATATGTGACTATGGTAAAAAGGGGAGCAATTGGTAGGAGTAACTATGACTCTCTTAAGGTAGCCAAATGCCTCGTCACCAGACGGAATTAATCGGCAAACTCGAGGAGCACCTAGCAGAAATAACTGTGAAAGTCTTATGGTCGACAAATAATGGCGTATCGCTTGTGCTGAACTGGCTCGAGAAAGCTTGAAGATTTTACTGTGTTAAAACGGAGAGCAACTTGCAGGAGTAACTGTGACTCTCTTATGGTTGCCAATGCTCGTCGCCCAGCAAAAAACATCGGATAACTCGAGGAGCACCTGGCAGAAATAACTGTGAAAGTCTTAAGGTCGACAAATAATGGCGTATCGCTTCTGATGAACTGGCCAGAGAAAACTTGAGTATGCGACTATGGTAAAACGGGGAGCAACTGGTATGTGTAACTATGACTCTCTTAAGGTAGCCAAATGCCTCGTCACCAACGGAATAAATCGGCAAACTCGAGGGGCACCTGGCAGGAGTAACTGTGAAAGTCTTAAGGTCGACTAATAATGGATATAACTCCTGGTGAACAGGCCAGAGAAAGCTTGAAGACGTGACTGTGATAAAACAGGGAGCAACAGGAAGGAGTAAATATGACACTCTTAAGGTTGACAAATACTCGTCACCAGGCGAAATACATGGGCAAATTCGAGGAGCACCTGGCAGAAATAACTGTGAAAGTCTTATGTTCGACAAATAATAGCGTATCACTTCTGGTGAACTGGCCAGAGAAAGCTTGAATATGTGACTATGGTAAAAAGGGGAGCAATTGGTAGGAGTAACTATGACTCTCTTAAGGTAGCCAAATGCCTCGTCACCAGACGGAATTAATCGGCAAACTCGAGGAGCACCTAGCAGAAATAACTGTGAAAGTCTTATGGTCGACAAATAATGGCGTATCGCTTGTGCTGAACTGGCTCGAGAAAGCTTGAAGATTTTACTGTGTTAAAACGGAGAGCAACTTGCAGGAGTAACTGTGACTCTCTTATGGTTGCCAATGCTCGTCGCCCAGCAAAAAACATCGGATAACTCGAGGAGCACCTGGCAGAAATAACTGTGAAAGTCTTAAGGTCGACAAATAATGGCGTATCGCTTCTGATGAACTGGCCAGAGAAAACTTGAGTATGCGACTATGGTAAAACGGGGAGCAACTGGTATGTGTAACTATGACTCTCTTAAGGTTGCCAAATGCCTCGTCACCAGACGGAATTAATCGGCAAACTCGAGGAGCACCTAGCAGAAATAACTGTGAAAGTCTTATGGTCGACAAATAATGGCGTATCGCTTGTGCTGAACTGGCTCGAGAAAGCTTGAAGATTTTACTGTGTTAAAACGGAGAGCAACTTGCAGGAGTAACTGTGACTCTCTTATGGTTGCCAATGCTCGTCGCCCAGCAAAAAACATCGGATAACTCGAGGAGCACCTGGCAGAAATAACTGTGAAAGTCTTAAGGTCGACAAATAATGGCGTATCGCTTCTGATGAACTGGCCAGAGAAAACTTGAGTATGCGACTATGGTAAAACGGGGAGCAACTGGTATGTGTAACTATGACTCTCTTAAGGTAGCCAAATGCCTCGTCACCAGACGGAATTAATCGGCAAACTCGAGGAGCACCTAGCAGAAATAACTGTGAAAGTCTTATGGTCGACAAATAATGGCGTATCGCTTGTGCTGAACTGGCTCGAGAAAGCTTGAAGATTTTACTGTGTTAAAACGGAGAGCAACTTGCAGGAGTAACTGTGACTCTCTTATGGTTGCCAATGCTCGTCGCCCAGCAAAAAACATCGGATAACTCGAGGAGCACCTGGCAGAAATAACTGTGAAAGTCTTAAGGTCGACAAATAATGGCGTATCGCTTCTGATGAACTGGCCAGAGAAAACTTGAGTATGCGACTATGGTAAAACGGGGAGCAACTGGTATGTGTAACTATGACTCTCTTAAGGTAGCCAAATGCCTCGTCACCAACGGAATAAATCGGCAAACTCGAGGGGCACCTGGCAGGAGTAACTGTGAAAGTCTTAAGGTCGACTAATAATGGATATAACTCCTGGTGAACAGGCCAGAGAAAGCTTGAAGACGTGACTGTGATAAAACAGGGAGCAACAGGAAGGAGTAAATATGACACTCTTAAGGTTGACAAATACTCGTCACCAGGCGAAATACATGGGCAAATTCGAGGAGCACCTGGCAGAAATAACTGTGAAAGTCTTATGTTCGACAAATAATAGCGTATCACTTCTGGTGAACTGGCCAGAGAAAGCTTGAATATGTGACTATGGTAAAAAGGGGAGCAATTGGTAGGAGTAACTATGACTCTCTTAAGGTAGCCAAATGCCTCGTCACCAGACGGAATTAATCGGCAAACTCGAGGAGCACCTAGCAGAAATAACTGTGAAAGTCTTATGGTCGACAAATAATGGCGTATCGCTTGTGCTGAACTGGCTCGAGAAAGCTTGAAGATTTTACTGTGTTAAAACGGAGAGCAACTTGCAGGAGTAACTGTGACTCTCTTATGGTTGCCAATGCTCGTCGCCCAGCAAAAAACATCGGATAACTCGAGGAGCACCTGGCAGAAATAACTGTGAAAGTCTTAAGGTCGACAAATAATGGCGTATCGCTTCTGATGAACTGGCCAGAGAAAACTTGAGTATGCGACTATGGTAAAACGGGGAGCAACTGGTATGTGTAACTATGACTCTCTTAAGGTTGCCAAATGCCTCGTCACCAGACGGAATTAATCGGCAAACTCGAGGAGCACCTAGCAGAAATAACTGTGAAAGTCTTATGGTCGACAAATAATGGCGTATCGCTTGTGCTGAACTGGCTCGAGAAAGCTTGAAGATTTTACTGTGTTAAAACGGAGAGCAACTTGCAGGAGTAACTGTGACTCTCTTATGGTTGCCAATGCTCGTCGCCCAGCAAAAAACATCGGATAACTCGAGGAGCACCTGGCAGAAATAACTGTGAAAGTCTTAAGGTCGACAAATAATGGCGTATCGCTTCTGATGAACTGGCCAGAGAAAACTTGAGTATGCGACTATGGTAAAACGGGGAGCAACTGGTATGTGTAACTATGACTCTCTTAAGGTAGCCAAATGCCTCGTCACCAACGGAATAAATCGGCAAACTCGAGGGGCACCTGGCAGGAGTAACTGTGAAAGTCTTAAGGTCGACTAATAATGGATATAACTCCTGGTGAACAGGCCAGAGAAAGCTTGAAGACGTGACTGTGATAAAACAGGGAGCAACAGGAAGGAGTAAATATGACACTCTTAAGGTTGACAAATACTCGTCACCAGGCGAAATACATGGGCAAATTCGAGGAGCACCTGGCAGAAATAACTGTGAAAGTCTTATGTTCGACAAATAATAGCGTATCACTTCTGGTGAACTGGCCAGAGAAAGCTTGAATATGTGACTATGGTAAAAAGGGGAGCAATTGGTAGGAGTAACTATGACTCTCTTAAGGTAGCCAAATGCCTCGTCACCAGACGGAATTAATCGGCAAACTCGAGGAGCACCTAGCAGAAATAACTGTGAAAGTCTTATGGTCGACAAATAATGGCGTATCGCTTGTGCTGAACTGGCTCGAGAAAGCTTGAAGATTTTACTGTGTTAAAACGGAGAGCAACTTGCAGGAGTAACTGTGACTCTCTTATGGTTGCCAATGCTCGTCGCCCAGCAAAAAACATCGGATAACTCGAGGAGCACCTGGCAGAAATAACTGTGAAAGTCTTAAGGTCGACAAATAATGGCGTATCGCTTCTGATGAACTGGCCAGAGAAAACTTGAGTATGCGACTATGGTAAAACGGGGAGCAACTGGTATGTGTAACTATGACTCTCTTAAGGTAGCCAAATGCCTCGTCACCAACGGAATAAATCGGCAAACTCGAGGGGCACCTGGCAGGAGTAACTGTGAAAGTCTTAAGGTCGACTAATAATGGATATAACTCCTGGTGAACAGGCCAGAGAAAGCTTGAAGACGTGACTGTGATAAAACAGGGAGCAACAGGAAGGAGTAAATATGACACTCTTAAGGTTGACAAATACTCGTCACCAGGCGAAATACATGGGCAAATTCGAGGAGCACCTGGCAGAAATAACTGTGAAAGTCTTATGTTCGACAAATAATAGCGTATCACTTCTGGTGAACTGGCCAGAGAAAGCTTGAATATGTGACTATGGTAAAAAGGGGAGCAATTGGTAGGAGTAACTATGACTCTCTTAAGGTAGCCAAATGCCTCGTCACCAGACGGAATTAATCGGCAAACTCGAGGAGCACCTAGCAGAAATAACTGTGAAAGTCTTATGGTCGACAAATAATGGCGTATCGCTTGTGCTGAACTGGCTCGAGAAAGCTTGAAGATTTTACTGTGTTAAAACGGAGAGCAACTTGCAGGAGTAACTGTGACTCTCTTATGGTTGCCAATGCTCGTCGCCCAGCAAAAAACATCGGATAACTCGAGGAGCACCTGGCAGAAATAACTGTGAAAGTCTTAAGGTCGACAAATAATGGCGTATCGCTTCTGATGAACTGGCCAGAGAAAACTTGAGTATGCGACTATGGTAAAACGGGGAGCAACTGGTATGTGTAACTATGACTCTCTTAAGGTTGCCAAATGCCTCGTCACCAGACGGAATTAATCGGCAAACTCGAGGAGCACCTAGCAGAAATAACTGTGAAAGTCTTATGGTCGACAAATAATGGCGTATCGCTTGTGCTGAACTGGCTCGAGAAAGCTTGAAGATTTTACTGTGTTAAAACGGAGAGCAACTTGCAGGAGTAACTGTGACTCTCTTATGGTTGCCAATGCTCGTCGCCCAGCAAAAAACATCGGATAACTCGAGGAGCACCTGGCAGAAATAACTGTGAAAGTCTTAAGGTCGACAAATAATGGCGTATCGCTTCTGATGAACTGGCCAGAGAAAACTTGAGTATGCGACTATGGTAAAACGGGGAGCAACTGGTATGTGTAACTATGACTCTCTTAAGGTAGCCAAATGCCTCGTCACCAGACGGAATTAATCGGCAAACTCGAGGAGCACCTAGCAGAAATAACTGTGAAAGTCTTATGGTCGACAAATAATGGCGTATCGCTTGTGCTGAACTGGCTCGAGAAAGCTTGAAGATTTTACTGTGTTAAAACGGAGAGCAACTTGCAGGAGTAACTGTGACTCTCTTATGGTTGCCAATGCTCGTCGCCCAGCAAAAAACATCGGATAACTCGAGGAGCACCTGGCAGAAATAACTGTGAAAGTCTTAAGGTCGACAAATAATGGCGTATCGCTTCTGATGAACTGTCCAGAGAAAACTTGAGTATGCGACTATGGTAAAACGGGGAGCAACTGGTATGTGTAACTATGACTCTCTTAAGGTAGCCAAATGCCTCGTCACCAGACGGAATTAATCGGCAAACTCGAGGAGCACCTAGCAGAAATAACTGTGAAAGTCTTATGGTCGACAAATAATGGCGTATCGCTTGTGCTGAACTGGCTCGAGAAAGCTTGAAGATTTTACTGTGTTAAAACGGAGAGCAACTTGCAGGAGTAACTGTGACTCTCTTATGGTTGCCAATGCTCGTCGCCCAGCAAAAAACATCGGATAACTCGAGGAGCACCTGGCAGAAATAACTGTGAAAGTCTTAAGGTCGACAAATAATGGCGTATCGCTTCTGATGAACTGGCCAGAGAAAACTTGAGTATGCGACTATGGTAAAACGGGGAGCAACTGGTATGTGTAACTATGACTCTCTTAAGGTAGCCAAATGCCTCGTCACCAACGGAATAAATCGGCAAACTCGAGGGGCACCTGGCAGGAGTAACTGTGAAAGTCTTAAGGTCGACTAATAATGGATATAACTCCTGGTGAACAGGCCAGAGAAAGCTTGAAGACGTGACTGTGATAAAACAGGGAGCAACAGGAAGGAGTAAATATGACACTCTTAAGGTTGACAAATACTCGTCACCAGGCGAAATACATGGGCAAATTCGAGGAGCACCTGGCAGAAATAACTGTGAAAGTCTTATGTTCGACAAATAATAGCGTATCACTTCTGGTGAACTGGCCAGAGAAAGCTTGAATATGTGACTATGGTAAAAAGGGGAGCAATTGGTAGGAGTAACTATGACTCTCTTAAGGTAGCCAAATGCCTCGTCACCAGACGGAATTAATCGGCAAACTCGAGGAGCACCTAGCAGAAATAACTGTGAAAGTCTTATGGTCGACAAATAATGGCGTATCGCTTGTGCTGAACTGGCTCGAGAAAGCTTGAAGATTTTACTGTGTTAAAACGGAGAGCAACTTGCAGGAGTAACTGTGACTCTCTTATGGTTGCCAATGCTCGTCGCCCAGCAAAAAACATCGGATAACTCGAGGAGCACCTGGCAGAAATAACTGTGAAAGTCTTAAGGTCGACAAATAATGGCGTATCGCTTCTGATGAACTGGCCAGAGAAAACTTGAGTATGCGACTATGGTAAAACGGGGAGCAACTGGTATGTGTAACTATGACTCTCTTAAGGTTGCCAAATGCCTCGTCACCAGACGGAATTAATCGGCAAACTCGAGGAGCACCTAGCAGAAATAACTGTGAAAGTCTTATGGTCGACAAATAATGGCGTATCGCTTGTGCTGAACTGGCTCGAGAAAGCTTGAAGATTTTACTGTGTTAAAACGGAGAGCAACTTGCAGGAGTAACTGTGACTCTCTTATGGTTGCCAATGCTCGTCGCCCAGCAAAAAACATCGGATAACTCGAGGAGCACCTGGCAGAAATAACTGTGAAAGTCTTAAGGTCGACAAATAATGGCGTATCGCTTCTGATGAACTGGCCAGAGAAAACTTGAGTATGCGACTATGGTAAAACGGGGAGCAACTGGTATGTGTAACTATGACTCTCTTAAGGTAGCCAAATGCCTCGTCACCAGACGGAATTAATCGGCAAACTCGAGGAGCACCTAGCAGAAATAACTGTGAAAGTCTTATGGTCGACAAATAATGGCGTATCGCTTGTGCTGAACTGGCTCGAGAAAGCTTGAAGATTTTACTGTGTTAAAACGGAGAGCAACTTGCAGGAGTAACTGTGACTCTCTTATGGTTGCCAATGCTCGTCGCCCAGCAAAAAACATCGGATAACTCGAGGAGCACCTGGCAGAAATAACTGTGAAAGTCTTAAGGTCGACAAATAATGGCGTATCGCTTCTGATGAACTGGCCAGAGAAAACTTGAGTATGCGACTATGGTAAAACGGGGAGCAACTGGTATGTGTAACTATGACTCTCTTAAGGTAGCCAAATGCCTCGTCACCAACGGAATAAATCGGCAAACTCGAGGGGCACCTGGCAGGAGTAACTGTGAAAGTCTTAAGGTCGACTAATAATGGATATAACTCCTGGTGAACAGGCCAGAGAAAGCTTGAAGACGTGACTGTGATAAAACAGGGAGCAACAGGAAGGAGTAAATATGACACTCTTAAGGTTGACAAATACTCGTCACCAGGCGAAATACATGGGCAAATTCGAGGAGCACCTGGCAGAAATAACTGTGAAAGTCTTATGTTCGACAAATAATAGCGTATCACTTCTGGTGAACTGGCCAGAGAAAGCTTGAATATGTGACTATGGTAAAAAGGGGAGCAATTGGTAGGAGTAACTATGACTCTCTTAAGGTAGCCAAATGCCTCGTCACCAGACGGAATTAATCGGCAAACTCGAGGAGCACCTAGCAGAAATAACTGTGAAAGTCTTATGGTCGACAAATAATGGCGTATCGCTTGTGCTGAACTGGCTCGAGAAAGCTTGAAGATTTTACTGTGTTAAAACGGAGAGCAACTTGCAGGAGTAACTGTGACTCTCTTATGGTTGCCAATGCTCGTCGCCCAGCAAAAAACATCGGATAACTCGAGGAGCACCTGGCAGAAATAACTGTGAAAGTCTTAAGGTCGACAAATAATGGCGTATCGCTTCTGATGAACTGGCCAGAGAAAACTTGAGTATGCGACTATGGTAAAACGGGGAGCAACTGGTATGTGTAACTATGACTCTCTTAAGGTTGCCAAATGCCTCGTCACCAGACGGAATTAATCGGCAAACTCGAGGAGCACCTAGCAGAAATAACTGTGAAAGTCTTATGGTCGACAAATAATGGCGTATCGCTTGTGCTGAACTGGCTCGAGAAAGCTTGAAGATTTTACTGTGTTAAAACGGAGAGCAACTTGCAGGAGTAACTGTGACTCTCTTATGGTTGCCAATGCTCGTCGCCCAGCAAAAAACATCGGATAACTCGAGGAGCACCTGGCAGAAATAACTGTGAAAGTCTTAAGGTCGACAAATAATGGCGTATCGCTTCTGATGAACTGGCCAGAGAAAACTTGAGTATGCGACTATGGTAAAACGGGGAGCAACTGGTATGTGTAACTATGACTCTCTTAAGGTAGCCAAATGCCTCGTCACCAGACGGAATTAATCGGCAAACTCGAGGAGCACCTAGCAGAAATAACTGTGAAAGTCTTATGGTCGACAAATAATGGCGTATCGCTTGTGCTGAACTGGCTCGAGAAAGCTTGAAGATTTTACTGTGTTAAAACGGAGAGCAACTTGCAGGAGTAACTGTGACTCTCTTATGGTTGCCAATGCTCGTCGCCCAGCAAAAAACATCGGATAACTCGAGGAGCACCTGGCAGAAATAACTGTGAAAGTCTTAAGGTCGACAAATAATGGCGTATCGCTTCTGATGAACTGGCCAGAGAAAACTTGAGTATGCGACTATGGTAAAACGGGGAGCAACTGGTATGTGTAACTATGACTCTCTTAAGGTAGCCAAATGCCTCGTCACCAACGGAATAAATCGGCAAACTCGAGGGGCACCTGGCAGGAGTAACTGTGAAAGTCTTAAGGTCGACTAATAATGGATATAACTCCTGGTGAACAGGCCAGAGAAAGCTTGAAGACGTGACTGTGATAAAACAGGGAGCAACAGGAAGGAGTAAATATGACACTCTTAAGGTTGACAAATACTCGTCACCAGGCGAAATACATGGGCAAATTCGAGGAGCACCTGGCAGAAATAACTGTGAAAGTCTTATGTTCGACAAATAATAGCGTATCACTTCTGGTGAACTGGCCAGAGAAAGCTTGAATATGTGACTATGGTAAAAAGGGGAGCAATTGGTAGGAGTAACTATGACTCTCTTAAGGTAGCCAAATGCCTCGTCACCAGACGGAATTAATCGGCAAACTCGAGGAGCACCTAGCAGAAATAACTGTGAAAGTCTTATGGTCGACAAATAATGGCGTATCGCTTGTGCTGAACTGGCTCGAGAAAGCTTGAAGATTTTACTGTGTTAAAACGGAGAGCAACTTGCAGGAGTAACTGTGACTCTCTTATGGTTGCCAATGCTCGTCGCCCAGCAAAAAACATCGGATAACTCGAGGAGCACCTGGCAGAAATAACTGTGAAAGTCTTAAGGTCGACAAATAATGGCGTATCGCTTCTGATGAACTGGCCAGAGAAAACTTGAGTATGCGACTATGGTAAAACGGGGAGCAACTGGTATGTGTAACTATGACTCTCTTAAGGTTGCCAAATGCCTCGTCACCAGACGGAATTAATCGGCAAACTCGAGGAGCACCTAGCAGAAATAACTGTGAAAGTCTTATGGTCGACAAATAATGGCGTATCGCTTGTGCTGAACTGGCTCGAGAAAGCTTGAAGATTTTACTGTGTTAAAACGGAGAGCAACTTGCAGGAGTAACTGTGACTCTCTTATGGTTGCCAATGCTCGTCGCCCAGCAAAAAACATCGGATAACTCGAGGAGCACCTGGCAGAAATAACTGTGAAAGTCTTAAGGTCGACAAATAATAGCGTATCACTTCTGGTGAACTGGCCAGAGAAAGCTTGAATATGTGACTATGGTAAAAAGGGGAGCAATTGGTAGGAGTAACTATGACTCTCTTAAGGTAGCCAAATGCCTCGTCACCAGACGGAATTAATCGGCAAACTCGAGGAGCACCTAGCAGAAATAACTGTGAAAGTCTTATGGTCGACAAATAATGGCGTATCGCTTGTGCTGAACTGGCTCGAGAAAGCTTGAAGATTTTACTGTGTTAAAACGGAGAGCAACTTGCAGGAGTAACTGTGACTCTCTTATGGTTGCCAATGCTCGTCGCCCAGCAAAAAACATCGGATAACTCGAGGAGCACCTGGCAGAAATAACTGTGAAAGTCTTAAGGTCGACAAATAATGGCGTATCGCTTCTGATGAACTGGCCAGAGAAAACTTGAGTATGCGACTATGGTAAAACGGGGAGCAACTGGTATGTGTAACTATGACTCTCTTAAGGTTGCCAAATGCCTCGTCACCAGACGGAATTAATCGGCAAACTCGAGGAGCACCTAGCAGAAATAACTGTGAAAGTCTTATGGTCGACAAATAATGGCGTATCGCTTGTGCTGAACTGGCTCGAGAAAGCTTGAAGATTTTACTGTGTTAAAACGGAGAGCAACTTGCAGGAGTAACTGTGACTCTCTTATGGTTGCCAATGCTCGTCGCCCAGCAAAAAACATCGGATAACTCGAGGAGCACCTGGCAGAAATAACTGTGAAAGTCTTAAGGTCGACAAATAATGGCGTATCGCTTCTGATGAACTGGCCAGAGAAAACTTGAGTATGCGACTATGGTAAAACGGGGAGCAACTGGTATGTGTAACTATGACTCTCTTAAGGTAGCCAAATGCCTCGTCACCAGACGGAATTAATCGGCAAACTCGAGGAGCACCTAGCAGAAATAACTGTGAAAGTCTTATGGTCGACAAATAATGGCGTATCGCTTGTGCTGAACTGGCTCGAGAAAGCTTGAAGATTTTACTGTGTTAAAACGGAGAGCAACTTGCAGGAGTAACTGTGACTCTCTTATGGTTGCCAATGCTCGTCGCCCAGCAAAAAACATCGGATAACTCGAGGAGCACCTGGCAGAAATAACTGTGAAAGTCTTAAGGTCGACAAATAATGGCGTATCGCTTCTGATGAACTGGCCAGAGAAAACTTGAGTATGCGACTATGGTAAAACGGGGAGCAACTGGTATGTGTAACTATGACTCTCTTAAGGTAGCCAAATGCCTCGTCACCAACGGAATAAATCGGCAAACTCGAGGGGCACCTGGCAGGAGTAACTGTGAAAGTCTTAAGGTCGACTAATAATGGATATAACTCCTGGTGAACAGGCCAGAGAAAGCTTGAAGACGTGACTGTGATAAAACAGGGAGCAACAGGAAGGAGTAAATATGACACTCTTAAGGTTGACAAATACTCGTCACCAGGCGAAATACATGGGCAAATTCGAGGAGCACCTGGCAGAAATAACTGTGAAAGTCTTATGTTCGACAAATAATAGCGTATCACTTCTGGTGAACTGGCCAGAGAAAGCTTGAATATGTGACTATGGTAAAAAGGGGAGCAATTGGTAGGAGTAACTATGACTCTCTTAAGGTAGCCAAATGCCTCGTCACCAGACGGAATTAATCGGCAAACTCGAGGAGCACCTAGCAGAAATAACTGTGAAAGTCTTATGGTCGACAAATAATGGCGTATCGCTTGTGCTGAACTGGCTCGAGAAAGCTTGAAGATTTTACTGTGTTAAAACGGAGAGCAACTTGCAGGAGTAACTGTGACTCTCTTATGGTTGCCAATGCTCGTCGCCCAGCAAAAAACATCGGATAACTCGAGGAGCACCTGGCAGAAATAACTGTGAAAGTCTTAAGGTCGACAAATAATGGCGTATCGCTTCTGATGAACTGGCCAGAGAAAACTTGAGTATGCGACTATGGTAAAACGGGGAGCAACTGGTATGTGTAACTATGACTCTCTTAAGGTTGCCAAATGCCTCGTCACCAGACGGAATTAATCGGCAAACTCGAGGAGCACCTAGCAGAAATAACTGTGAAAGTCTTATGGTCGACAAATAATGGCGTATCGCTTGTGCTGAACTGGCTCGAGAAAGCTTGAAGATTTTACTGTGTTAAAACGGAGAGCAACTTGCAGGAGTAACTGTGACTCTCTTATGGTTGCCAATGCTCGTCGCCCAGCAAAAAACATCGGATAACTCGAGGAGCACCTGGCAGAAATAACTGTGAAAGTCTTAAGGTCGACAAATAATGGCGTATCGCTTCTGATGAACTGGCCAGAGAAAACTTGAGTATGCGACTATGGTAAAACGGGGAGCAACTGGTATGTGTAACTATGACTCTCTTAAGGTAGCCAAATGCCTCGTCACCAACGGAATAAATCGGCAAACTCGAGGGGCACCTGGCAGGAGTAACTGTGAAAGTCTTAAGGTCGACTAATAATGGATATAACTCCTGGTGAACAGGCCAGAGAAAGCTTGAAGACGTGACTGTGATAAAACAGGGAGCAACAGGAAGGAGTAAATATGACACTCTTAAGGTTGACAAATACTCGTCACCAGGCGAAATACATGGGCAAATTCGAGGAGCACCTGGCAGAAATAACTGTGAAAGTCTTATGTTCGACAAATAATAGCGTATCACTTCTGGTGAACTGGCCAGAGAAAGCTTGAATATGTGACTATGGTAAAAAGGGGAGCAATTGGTAGGAGTAACTATGACTCTCTTAAGGTAGCCAAATGCCTCGTCACCAGACGGAATTAATCGGCAAACTCGAGGAGCACCTAGCAGAAATAACTGTGAAAGTCTTATGGTCGACAAATAATGGCGTATCGCTTGTGCTGAACTGGCTCGAGAAAGCTTGAAGATTTTACTGTGTTAAAACGGAGAGCAACTTGCAGGAGTAACTGTGACTCTCTTATGGTTGCCAATGCTCGTCGCCCAGCAAAAAACATCGGATAACTCGAGGAGCACCTGGCAGAAATAACTGTGAAAGTCTTAAGGTCGACAAATAATGGCGTATCGCTTCTGATGAACTGGCCAGAGAAAACTTGAGTATGCGACTATGGTAAAACGGGGAGCAACTGGTATGTGTAACTATGACTCTCTTAAGGTAGCCAAATGCCTCGTCACCAACGGAATAAATCGGCAAACTCGAGGGGCACCTGGCAGGAGTAACTGTGAAAGTCTTAAGGTCGACTAATAATGGATATAACTCCTGGTGAACAGGCCAGAGAAAGCTTGAAGACGTGACTGTGATAAAACAGGGAGCAACAGGAAGGAGTAAATATGACACTCTTAAGGTTGACAAATACTCGTCACCAGGCGAAATACATGGGCAAATTCGAGGAGCACCTGGCAGAAATAACTGTGAAAGTCTTATGTTCGACAAATAATAGCGTATCACTTCTGGTGAACTGGCCAGAGAAAGCTTGAATATGTGACTATGGTAAAAAGGGGAGCAATTGGTAGGAGTAACTATGACTCTCTTAAGGTAGCCAAATGCCTCGTCACCAGACGGAATTAATCGGCAAACTCGAGGAGCACCTAGCAGAAATAACTGTGAAAGTCTTATGGTCGACAAATAATGGCGTATCGCTTGTGCTGAACTGGCTCGAGAAAGCTTGAAGATTTTACTGTGTTAAAACGGAGAGCAACTTGCAGGAGTAACTGTGACTCTCTTATGGTTGCCAATGCTCGTCGCCCAGCAAAAAACATCGGATAACTCGAGGAGCACCTGGCAGAAATAACTGTGAAAGTCTTAAGGTCGACAAATAATGGCGTATCGCTTCTGATGAACTGGCCAGAGAAAACTTGAGTATGCGACTATGGTAAAACGGGGAGCAACTGGTATGTGTAACTATGACTCTCTTAAGGTTGCCAAATGCCTCGTCACCAGACGGAATTAATCGGCAAACTCGAGGAGCACCTAGCAGAAATAACTGTGAAAGTCTTATGGTCGACAAATAATGGCGTATCGCTTGTGCTGAACTGGCTCGAGAAAGCTTGAAGATTTTACTGTGTTAAAACGGAGAGCAACTTGCAGGAGTAACTGTGACTCTCTTATGGTTGCCAATGCTCGTCGCCCAGCAAAAAACATCGGATAACTCGAGGAGCACCTGGCAGAAATAACTGTGAAAGTCTTAAGGTCGACAAATAATAGCGTATCACTTCTGGTGAACTGGCCAGAGAAAGCTTGAATATGTGACTATGGTAAAAAGGGGAGCAATTGGTAGGAGTAACTATGACTCTCTTAAGGTAGCCAAATGCCTCGTCACCAGACGGAATTAATCGGCAAACTCGAGGAGCACCTAGCAGAAATAACTGTGAAAGTCTTATGGTCGACAAATAATGGCGTATCGCTTGTGCTGAACTGGCTCGAGAAAGCTTGAAGATTTTACTGTGTTAAAACGGAGAGCAACTTGCAGGAGTAACTGTGACTCTCTTATGGTTGCCAATGCTCGTCGCCCAGCAAAAAACATCGGATAACTCGAGGAGCACCTGGCAGAAATAACTGTGAAAGTCTTAAGGTCGACAAATAATGGCGTATCGCTTCTGATGAACTGGCCAGAGAAAACTTGAGTATGCGACTATGGTAAAACGGGGAGCAACTGGTATGTGTAACTATGACTCTCTTAAGGTTGCCAAATGCCTCGTCACCAGACGGAATTAATCGGCAAACTCGAGGAGCACCTAGCAGAAATAACTGTGAAAGTCTTATGGTCGACAAATAATGGCGTATCGCTTGTGCTGAACTGGCTCGAGAAAGCTTGAAGATTTTACTGTGTTAAAACGGAGAGCAACTTGCAGGAGTAACTGTGACTCTCTTATGGTTGCCAATGCTCGTCGCCCAGCAAAAAACATCGGATAACTCGAGGAGCACCTGGCAGAAATAACTGTGAAAGTCTTAAGGTCGACAAATAATGGCGTATCGCTTCTGATGAACTGGCCAGAGAAAACTTGAGTATGCGACTATGGTAAAACGGGGAGCAACTGGTATGTGTAACTATGACTCTCTTAAGGTAGCCAAATGCCTCGTCACCAGACGGAATTAATCGGCAAACTCGAGGAGCACCTAGCAGAAATAACTGTGAAAGTCTTATGGTCGACAAATAATGGCGTATCGCTTGTGCTGAACTGGCTCGAGAAAGCTTGAAGATTTTACTGTGTTAAAACGGAGAGCAACTTGCAGGAGTAACTGTGACTCTCTTATGGTTGCCAATGCTCGTCGCCCAGCAAAAAACATCGGATAACTCGAGGAGCACCTGGCAGAAATAACTGTGAAAGTCTTAAGGTCGACAAATAATGGCGTATCGCTTCTGATGAACTGGCCAGAGAAAACTTGAGTATGCGACTATGGTAAAACGGGGAGCAACTGGTATGTGTAACTATGACTCTCTTAAGGTAGCCAAATGCCTCGTCACCAACGGAATAAATCGGCAAACTCGAGGGGCACCTGGCAGGAGTAACTGTGAAAGTCTTAAGGTCGACTAATAATGGATATAACTCCTGGTGAACAGGCCAGAGAAAGCTTGAAGACGTGACTGTGATAAAACAGGGAGCAACAGGAAGGAGTAAATATGACACTCTTAAGGTTGACAAATACTCGTCACCAGGCGAAATACATGGGCAAATTCGAGGAGCACCTGGCAGAAATAACTGTGAAAGTCTTATGTTCGACAAATAATAGCGTATCACTTCTGGTGAACTGGCCAGAGAAAGCTTGAATATGTGACTATGGTAAAAAGGGGAGCAATTGGTAGGAGTAACTATGACTCTCTTAAGGTAGCCAAATGCCTCGTCACCAGACGGAATTAATCGGCAAACTCGAGGAGCACCTAGCAGAAATAACTGTGAAAGTCTTATGGTCGACAAATAATGGCGTATCGCTTGTGCTGAACTGGCTCGAGAAAGCTTGAAGATTTTACTGTGTTAAAACGGAGAGCAACTTGCAGGAGTAACTGTGACTCTCTTATGGTTGCCAATGCTCGTCGCCCAGCAAAAAACATCGGATAACTCGAGGAGCACCTGGCAGAAATAACTGTGAAAGTCTTAAGGTCGACAAATAATGGCGTATCGCTTCTGATGAACTGGCCAGAGAAAACTTGAGTATGCGACTATGGTAAAACGGGGAGCAACTGGTATGTGTAACTATGACTCTCTTAAGGTTGCCAAATGCCTCGTCACCAGACGGAATTAATCGGCAAACTCGAGGAGCACCTAGCAGAAATAACTGTGAAAGTCTTATGGTCGACAAATAATGGCGTATCGCTTGTGCTGAACTGGCTCGAGAAAGCTTGAAGATTTTACTGTGTTAAAACGGAGAGCAACTTGCAGGAGTAACTGTGACTCTCTTATGGTTGCCAATGCTCGTCGCCCAGCAAAAAACATCGGATAACTCGAGGAGCACCTGGCAGAAATAACTGTGAAAGTCTTAAGGTCGACAAATAATGGCGTATCGCTTCTGATGAACTGGCCAGAGAAAACTTGAGTATGCGACTATGGTAAAACGGGGAGCAACTGGTATGTGTAACTATGACTCTCTTAAGGTAGCCAAATGCCTCGTCACCAGACGGAATTAATCGGCAAACTCGAGGAGCACCTAGCAGAAATAACTGTGAAAGTCTTATGGTCGACAAATAATGGCGTATCGCTTGTGCTGAACTGGCTCGAGAAAGCTTGAAGATTTTACTGTGTTAAAACGGAGAGCAACTTGCAGGAGTAACTGTGACTCTCTTATGGTTGCCAATGCTCGTCGCCCAGCAAAAAACATCGGATAACTCGAGGAGCACCTGGCAGAAATAACTGTGAAAGTCTTAAGGTCGACAAATAATGGCGTATCGCTTCTGATGAACTGGCCAGAGAAAACTTGAGTATGCGACTATGGTAAAACGGGGAGCAACTGGTATGTGTAACTATGACTCTCTTAAGGTAGCCAAATGCCTCGTCACCAACGGAATAAATCGGCAAACTCGAGGGGCACCTGGCAGGAGTAACTGTGAAAGTCTTAAGGTCGACTAATAATGGATATAACTCCTGGTGAACAGGCCAGAGAAAGCTTGAAGACGTGACTGTGATAAAACAGGGAGCAACAGGAAGGAGTAAATATGACACTCTTAAGGTTGACAAATACTCGTCACCAGGCGAAATACATGGGCAAATTCGAGGAGCACCTGGCAGAAATAACTGTGAAAGTCTTATGTTCGACAAATAATAGCGTATCACTTCTGGTGAACTGGCCAGAGAAAGCTTGAATATGTGACTATGGTAAAAAGGGGAGCAATTGGTAGGAGTAACTATGACTCTCTTAAGGTAGCCAAATGCCTCGTCACCAGACGGAATTAATCGGCAAACTCGAGGAGCACCTAGCAGAAATAACTGTGAAAGTCTTATGGTCGACAAATAATGGCGTATCGCTTGTGCTGAACTGGCTCGAGAAAGCTTGAAGATTTTACTGTGTTAAAACGGAGAGCAACTTGCAGGAGTAACTGTGACTCTCTTATGGTTGCCAATGCTCGTCGCCCAGCAAAAAACATCGGATAACTCGAGGAGCACCTGGCAGAAATAACTGTGAAAGTCTTAAGGTCGACAAATAATGGCGTATCGCTTCTGATGAACTGGCCAGAGAAAACTTGAGTATGCGACTATGGTAAAACGGGGAGCAACTGGTATGTGTAACTATGACTCTCTTAAGGTTGCCAAATGCCTCGTCACCAGACGGAATTAATCGGCAAACTCGAGGAGCACCTAGCAGAAATAACTGTGAAAGTCTTATGGTCGACAAATAATGGCGTATCGCTTGTGCTGAACTGGCTCGAGAAAGCTTGAAGATTTTACTGTGTTAAAACGGAGAGCAACTTGCAGGAGTAACTGTGACTCTCTTATGGTTGCCAATGCTCGTCGCCCAGCAAAAAACATCGGATAACTCGAGGAGCACCTGGCAGAAATAACTGTGAAAGTCTTAAGGTCGACAAATAATGGCGTATCGCTTCTGATGAACTGGCCAGAGAAAACTTGAGTATGCGACTATGGTAAAACGGGGAGCAACTGGTATGTGTAACTATGACTCTCTTAAGGTAGCCAAATGCCTCGTCACCAGACGGAATTAATCGGCAAACTCGAGGAGCACCTAGCAGAAATAACTGTGAAAGTCTTATGGTCGACAAATAATGGCGTATCGCTTGTGCTGAACTGGCTCGAGAAAGCTTGAAGATTTTACTGTGTTAAAACGGAGAGCAACTTGCAGGAGTAACTGTGACTCTCTTATGGTTGCCAATGCTCGTCGCCCAGCAAAAAACATCGGATAACTCGAGGAGCACCTGGCAGAAATAACTGTGAAAGTCTTAAGGTCGACAAATAATGGCGTATCGCTTCTGATGAACTGGCCAGAGAAAACTTGAGTATGCGACTATGGTAAAACGGGGAGCAACTGGTATGTGTAACTATGACTCTCTTAAGGTAGCCAAATGCCTCGTCACCAGACGGAATTAATCGGCAAACTCGAGGAGCACCTAGCAGAAATAACTGTGAAAGTCTTATGGTCGACAAATAATGGCGTATCGCTTGTGCTGAACTGGCTCGAGAAAGCTTGAAGATTTTACTGTGTTAAAACGGAGAGCAACTTGCAGGAGTAACTGTGACTCTCTTATGGTTGCCAATGCTCGTCGCCCAGCAAAAAACATCGGATAACTCGAGGAGCACCTGGCAGAAATAACTGTGAAAGTCTTAAGGTCGACAAATAATGGCGTATCGCTTCTGATGAACTGGCCAGAGAAAACTTGAGTATGCGACTATGGTAAAACGGGGAGCAACTGGTATGTGTAACTATGACTCTCTTAAGGTAGCCAAATGCCTCGTCACCAGACGGAATTAATCGGCAAACTCGAGGAGCACCTAGCAGAAATAACTGTGAAAGTCTTATGGTCGACAAATAATGGCGTATCGCTTGTGCTGAACTGGCTCGAGAAAGCTTGAAGATTTTACTGTGTTAAAACGGAGAGCAACTTGCAGGAGTAACTGTGACTCTCTTATGGTTGCCAATGCTCGTCGCCCAGCAAAAAACATCGGATAACTCGAGGAGCACCTGGCAGAAATAACTGTGAAAGTCTTAAGGTCGACAAATAATGGCGTATCGCTTCTGATGAACTGGCCAGAGAAAACTTGAGTATGCGACTATGGTAAAACGGGGAGCAACTGGTATGTGTAACTATGACTCTCTTAAGGTAGCCAAATGCCTCGTCACCAACGGAATAAATCGGCAAACTCGAGGGGCACCTGGCAGGAGTAACTGTGAAAGTCTTAAGGTCGACTAATAATGGATATAACTCCTGGTGAACAGGCCAGAGAAAGCTTGAAGACGTGACTGTGATAAAACAGGGAGCAACAGGAAGGAGTAAATATGACACTCTTAAGGTTGACAAATACTCGTCACCAGGCGAAATACATGGGCAAATTCGAGGAGCACCTGGCAGAAATAACTGTGAAAGTCTTATGTTCGACAAATAATAGCGTATCACTTCTGGTGAACTGGCCAGAGAAAGCTTGAATATGTGACTATGGTAAAAAGGGGAGCAATTGGTAGGAGTAACTATGACTCTCTTAAGGTAGCCAAATGCCTCGTCACCAGACGGAATTAATCGGCAAACTCGAGGAGCACCTAGCAGAAATAACTGTGAAAGTCTTATGGTCGACAAATAATGGCGTATCGCTTGTGCTGAACTGGCTCGAGAAAGCTTGAAGATTTTACTGTGTTAAAACGGAGAGCAACTTGCAGGAGTAACTGTGACTCTCTTATGGTTGCCAATGCTCGTCGCCCAGCAAAAAACATCGGATAACTCGAGGAGCACCTGGCAGAAATAACTGTGAAAGTCTTAAGGTCGACAAATAATGGCGTATCGCTTCTGATGAACTGGCCAGAGAAAACTTGAGTATGCGACTATGGTAAAACGGGGAGCAACTGGTATGTGTAACTATGACTCTCTTAAGGTTGCCAAATGCCTCGTCACCAGACGGAATTAATCGGCAAACTCGAGGAGCACCTAGCAGAAATAACTGTGAAAGTCTTATGGTCGACAAATAATGGCGTATCGCTTGTGCTGAACTGGCTCGAGAAAGCTTGAAGATTTTACTGTGTTAAAACGGAGAGCAACTTGCAGGAGTAACTGTGACTCTCTTATGGTTGCCAATGCTCGTCGCCCAGCAAAAAACATCGGATAACTCGAGGAGCACCTGGCAGAAATAACTGTGAAAGTCTTAAGGTCGACAAATAATGGCGTATCGCTTCTGATGAACTGGCCAGAGAAAACTTGAGTATGCGACTATGGTAAAACGGGGAGCAACTGGTATGTGTAACTATGACTCTCTTAAGGTAGCCAAATGCCTCGTCACCAACGGAATAAATCGGCAAACTCGAGGGGCACCTGGCAGGAGTAACTGTGAAAGTCTTAAGGTCGACTAATAATGGATATAACTCCTGGTGAACAGGCCAGAGAAAGCTTGAAGACGTGACTGTGATAAAACAGGGAGCAACAGGAAGGAGTAAATATGACACTCTTAAGGTTGACAAATACTCGTCACCAGGCGAAATACATGGGCAAATTCGAGGAGCACCTGGCAGAAATAACTGTGAAAGTCTTATGTTCGACAAATAATAGCGTATCACTTCTGGTGAACTGGCCAGAGAAAGCTTGAATATGTGACTATGGTAAAAAGGGGAGCAATTGGTAGGAGTAACTATGACTCTCTTAAGGTAGCCAAATGCCTCGTCACCAGACGGAATTAATCGGCAAACTCGAGGAGCACCTAGCAGAAATAACTGTGAAAGTCTTATGGTCGACAAATAATGGCGTATCGCTTGTGCTGAACTGGCTCGAGAAAGCTTGAAGATTTTACTGTGTTAAAACGGAGAGCAACTTGCAGGAGTAACTGTGACTCTCTTATGGTTGCCAATGCTCGTCGCCCAGCAAAAAACATCGGATAACTCGAGGAGCACCTGGCAGAAATAACTGTGAAAGTCTTAAGGTCGACAAATAATGGCGTATCGCTTCTGATGAACTGGCCAGAGAAAACTTGAGTATGCGACTATGGTAAAACGGGGAGCAACTGGTATGTGTAACTATGACTCTCTTAAGGTTGCCAAATGCCTCGTCACCAGACGGAATTAATCGGCAAACTCGAGGAGCACCTAGCAGAAATAACTGTGAAAGTCTTATGGTCGACAAATAATGGCGTATCGCTTGTGCTGAACTGGCTCGAGAAAGCTTGAAGATTTTACTGTGTTAAAACGGAGAGCAACTTGCAGGAGTAACTGTGACTCTCTTATGGTTGCCAATGCTCGTCGCCCAGCAAAAAACATCGGATAACTCGAGGAGCACCTGGCAGAAATAACTGTGAAAGTCTTAAGGTCGACAAATAATGGCGTATCGCTTCTGATGAACTGGCCAGAGAAAACTTGAGTATGCGACTATGGTAAAACGGGGAGCAACTGGTATGTGTAACTATGACTCTCTTAAGGTAGCCAAATGCCTCGTCACCAGACGGAATTAATCGGCAAACTCGAGGAGCACCTAGCAGAAATAACTGTGAAAGTCTTATGGTCGACAAATAATGGCGTATCGCTTGTGCTGAACTGGCTCGAGAAAGCTTGAAGATTTTACTGTGTTAAAACGGAGAGCAACTTGCAGGAGTAACTGTGACTCTCTTATGGTTGCCAATGCTCGTCGCCCAGCAAAAAACATCGGATAACTCGAGGAGCACCTGGCAGAAATAACTGTGAAAGTCTTAAGGTCGACAAATAATGGCGTATCGCTTCTGATGAACTGGCCAGAGAAAACTTGAGTATGCGACTATGGTAAAACGGGGAGCAACTGGTATGTGTAACTATGACTCTCTTAAGGTAGCCAAATGCCTCGTCACCAGACGGAATTAATCGGCAAACTCGAGGAGCACCTAGCAGAAATAACTGTGAAAGTCTTATGGTCGACAAATAATGGCGTATCGCTTGTGCTGAACTGGCTCGAGAAAGCTTGAAGATTTTACTGTGTTAAAACGGAGAGCAACTTGCAGGAGTAACTGTGACTCTCTTATGGTTGCCAATGCTCGTCGCCCAGCAAAAAACATCGGATAACTCGAGGAGCACCTGGCAGAAATAACTGTGAAAGTCTTAAGGTCGACAAATAATGGCGTATCGCTTCTGATGAACTGGCCAGAGAAAACTTGAGTATGCGACTATGGTAAAACGGGGAGCAACTGGTATGTGTAACTATGACTCTCTTAAGGTAGCCAAATGCCTCGTCACCAACGGAATAAATCGGCAAACTCGAGGGGCACCTGGCAGGAGTAACTGTGAAAGTCTTAAGGTCGACTAATAATGGATATAACTCCTGGTGAACAGGCCAGAGAAAGCTTGAAGACGTGACTGTGATAAAACAGGGAGCAACAGGAAGGAGTAAATATGACACTCTTAAGGTTGACAAATACTCGTCACCAGGCGAAATACATGGGCAAATTCGAGGAGCACCTGGCAGAAATAACTGTGAAAGTCTTATGTTCGACAAATAATAGCGTATCACTTCTGGTGAACTGGCCAGAGAAAGCTTGAATATGTGACTATGGTAAAAAGGGGAGCAATTGGTAGGAGTAACTATGACTCTCTTAAGGTAGCCAAATGCCTCGTCACCAGACGGAATTAATCGGCAAACTCGAGGAGCACCTAGCAGAAATAACTGTGAAAGTCTTATGGTCGACAAATAATGGCGTATCGCTTGTGCTGAACTGGCTCGAGAAAGCTTGAAGATTTTACTGTGTTAAAACGGAGAGCAACTTGCAGGAGTAACTGTGACTCTCTTATGGTTGCCAATGCTCGTCGCCCAGCAAAAAACATCGGATAACTCGAGGAGCACCTGGCAGAAATAACTGTGAAAGTCTTAAGGTCGACAAATAATGGCGTATCGCTTCTGATGAACTGGCCAGAGAAAACTTGAGTATGCGACTATGGTAAAACGGGGAGCAACTGGTATGTGTAACTATGACTCTCTTAAGGTTGCCAAATGCCTCGTCACCAGACGGAATTAATCGGCAAACTCGAGGAGCACCTAGCAGAAATAACTGTGAAAGTCTTATGGTCGACAAATAATGGCGTATCGCTTGTGCTGAACTGGCTCGAGAAAGCTTGAAGATTTTACTGTGTTAAAACGGAGAGCAACTTGCAGGAGTAACTGTGACTCTCTTATGGTTGCCAATGCTCGTCGCCCAGCAAAAAACATCGGATAACTCGAGGAGCACCTGGCAGAAATAACTGTGAAAGTCTTAAGGTCGACAAATAATGGCGTATCGCTTCTGATGAACTGGCCAGAGAAAACTTGAGTATGCGACTATGGTAAAACGGGGAGCAACTGGTATGTGTAACTATGACTCTCTTAAGGTAGCCAAATGCCTCGTCACCAACGGAATAAATCGGCAAACTCGAGGGGCACCTGGCAGGAGTAACTGTGAAAGTCTTAAGGTCGACTAATAATGGATATAACTCCTGGTGAACAGGCCAGAGAAAGCTTGAAGACGTGACTGTGATAAAACAGGGAGCAACAGGAAGGAGTAAATATGACACTCTTAAGGTTGACAAATACTCGTCACCAGGCGAAATACATGGGCAAATTCGAGGAGCACCTGGCAGAAATAACTGTGAAAGTCTTATGTTCGACAAATAATAGCGTATCACTTCTGGTGAACTGGCCAGAGAAAGCTTGAATATGTGACTATGGTAAAAAGGGGAGCAATTGGTAGGAGTAACTATGACTCTCTTAAGGTAGCCAAATGCCTCGTCACCAGACGGAATTAATCGGCAAACTCGAGGAGCACCTAGCAGAAATAACTGTGAAAGTCTTATGGTCGACAAATAATGGCGTATCGCTTGTGCTGAACTGGCTCGAGAAAGCTTGAAGATTTTACTGTGTTAAAACGGAGAGCAACTTGCAGGAGTAACTGTGACTCTCTTATGGTTGCCAATGCTCGTCGCCCAGCAAAAAACATCGGATAACTCGAGGAGCACCTGGCAGAAATAACTGTGAAAGTCTTAAGGTCGACAAATAATGGCGTATCGCTTCTGATGAACTGGCCAGAGAAAACTTGAGTATGCGACTATGGTAAAACGGGGAGCAACTGGTATGTGTAACTATGACTCTCTTAAGGTAGCCAAATGCCTCGTCACCAACGGAATAAATCGGCAAACTCGAGGGGCACCTGGCAGGAGTAACTGTGAAAGTCTTAAGGTCGACTAATAATGGATATAACTCCTGGTGAACAGGCCAGAGAAAGCTTGAAGACGTGACTGTGATAAAACAGGGAGCAACAGGAAGGAGTAAATATGACACTCTTAAGGTTGACAAATACTCGTCACCAGGCGAAATACATGGGCAAATTCGAGGAGCACCTGGCAGAAATAACTGTGAAAGTCTTATGTTCGACAAATAATAGCGTATCACTTCTGGTGAACTGGCCAGAGAAAGCTTGAATATGTGACTATGGTAAAAAGGGGAGCAATTGGTAGGAGTAACTATGACTCTCTTAAGGTAGCCAAATGCCTCGTCACCAGACGGAATTAATCGGCAAACTCGAGGAGCAACCTAGCAGAAATAACTGTGAAAGTCTTATGGTCGACAAATAATGGCGTATCGCTTGTGCTGAACTGGCTCGAGAAAGCTTGAAGATTTTACTGTGTTAAAACGGAGAGCAACTTGCAGGAGTAACTGTGACTCTCTTATGGTTGCCAATGCTCGTCGCCCAGCAAAAAACATCGGATAACTCGAGGAGCACCTGGCAGAAATAACTGTGAAAGTCTTAAGGTCGACAAATAATGGCGTATCGCTTCTGATGAACTGGCCAGAGAAAACTTGAGTATGCGACTATGGTAAAACGGGGAGCAACTGGTATGTGTAACTATGACTCTCTTAAGGTTGCCAAATGCCTCGTCACCAGACGGAATTAATCGGCAAACTCGAGGAGCACCTAGCAGAAATAACTGTGAAAGTCTTATGGTCGACAAATAATGGCGTATCGCTTGTGCTGAACTGGCTCGAGAAAGCTTGAAGATTTTACTGTGTTAAAACGGAGAGCAACTTGCAGGAGTAACTGTGACTCTCTTATGGTTGCCAATGCTCGTCGCCCAGCAAAAAACATCGGATAACTCGAGGAGCACCTGGCAGAAATAACTGTGAAAGTCTTAAGGTCGACAAATAATGGCGTATCGCTTCTGATGAACTGGCCAGAGAAAACTTGAGTATGCGACTATGGTAAAACGGGGAGCAACTGGTATGTGTAACTATGACTCTCTTAAGGTAGCCAAATGCCTCGTCACCAGACGGAATTAATCGGCAAACTCGAGGAGCACCTAGCAGAAATAACTGTGAAAGTCTTATGGTCGACAAATAATGGCGTATCGCTTGTGCTGAACTGGCTCGAGAAAGCTTGAAGATTTTACTGTGTTAAAACGGAGAGCAACTTGCAGGAGTAACTGTGACTCTCTTATGGTTGCCAATGCTCGTCGCCCAGCAAAAAACATCGGATAACTCGAGGAGCACCTGGCAGAAATAACTGTGAAAGTCTTAAGGTCGACAAATAATGGCGTATCGCTTCTGATGAACTGGCCAGAGAAAACTTGAGTATGCGACTATGGTAAAACGGGGAGCAACTGGTATGTGTAACTATGACTCTCTTAAGGTAGCCAAATGCCTCGTCACCAACGGAATAAATCGGCAAACTCGAGGGGCACCTGGCAGGAGTAACTGTGAAAGTCTTAAGGTCGACTAATAATGGATATAACTCCTGGTGAACAGGCCAGAGAAAGCTTGAAGACGTGACTGTGATAAAACAGGGAGCAACAGGAAGGAGTAAATATGACACTCTTAAGGTTGACAAATACTCGTCACCAGGCGAAATACATGGGCAAATTCGAGGAGCACCTGGCAGAAATAACTGTGAAAGTCTTATGTTCGACAAATAATAGCGTATCACTTCTGGTGAACTGGCCAGAGAAAGCTTGAATATGTGACTATGGTAAAAAGGGGAGCAATTGGTAGGAGTAACTATGACTCTCTTAAGGTAGCCAAATGCCTCGTCACCAGACGGAATTAATCGGCAAACTCGAGGAGCACCTAGCAGAAATAACTGTGAAAGTCTTATGGTCGACAAATAATGGCGTATCGCTTGTGCTGAACTGGCTCGAGAAAGCTTGAAGATTTTACTGTGTTAAAACGGAGAGCAACTTGCAGGAGTAACTGTGACTCTCTTATGGTTGCCAATGCTCGTCGCCCAGCAAAAAACATCGGATAACTCGAGGAGCACCTGGCAGAAATAACTGTGAAAGTCTTAAGGTCGACAAATAATGGCGTATCGCTTCTGATGAACTGGCCAGAGAAAACTTGAGTATGCGACTATGGTAAAACGGGGAGCAACTGGTATGTGTAACTATGACTCTCTCTTAAGGTTGCCAAATGCCTCGTCACCAGACGGAATTAATCGGCAAACTCGAGGAGCACCTAGCAGAAATAACTGTGAAAGTCTTATGGTCGACAAATAATGGCGTATCGCTTGTGCTGAACTGGCTCGAGAAAGCTTGAGATTTTACTGTGTTAAAACGGAGAGCAACTTGCAGGAGTAACTGTGACTCTCTTATGGTTGCCAATGCTCGTCGCCCAGCAAAAAACATCGGATAACTCGAGGAGCACCTGGCAGAAATAACTGTGAAAGTCTTAAGGTCGACAAATAATGGCGTATCGCTTCTGATGAACTGGCCAGAGAAAACTTGAGTATGCGACTATGGTAAAACGGGGAGCAACTGGTATGTGTAACTATGACTCTCTTAAGGTAGCCAAATGCCTCGTCACCAGACGGAATTAATCGGCAAACTCGAGGAGCACCTAGCAGAAATAACTGTGAAAGTCTTATGGTCGACAAATAATGGCGTATCGCTTGTGCTGAACTGGCTCGAGAAAGCTTGAAGATTTTACTGTGTTAAAACGGAGAGCAACTTGCAGGAGTAACTGTGACTCTCTTATGGTTGCCAATGCTCGTCGCCCAGCAAAAAACATCGGATAACTCGAGGAGCACCTGGCAGAAATAACTGTGAAAGTCTTAAGGTCGACAAATAATGGCGTATCGCTTCTGATGAACTGGCCAGAGAAAACTTGAGTATGCGACTATGGTAAAACGGGGAGCAACTGGTATGTGTAACTATGACTCTCTTAAGGTAGCCAAATGCCTCGTCACCAACGGAATAAATCGGCAAACTCGAGGGGCACCTGGCAGGAGTAACTGTGAAAGTCTTAAGGTCGACTAATAATGGATATAACTCCTGGTGAACAGGCCCAGAGAAAGCTTGAAGACGTGACTGTGATAAAACAGGGAGCAACAGGAAGGAGTAAATATGACACTCTTAAGGTTGACAAATACTCGTCACCAGGCGAAATACATGGGCAAATTCGAGGAGCACCTGGCAGAAATAACTGTGAAAGTCTTATGTTCGACAAATAATAGCGTATCACTTCTGGTGAACTGGCCAGAGAAAGCTTGAATATGTGACTATGGTAAAAAGGGGAGCAATTGGTAGGAGTAACTATGACTCTCTTAAGGTAGCCAAATGCCTCGTCACCAGACGGAATTAATCGGCAAACTCGAGGAGCACCTAGCAGAAATAACTGTGAAAGTCTTATGGTCGACAAAT
>NW_026047881.1:7500-12500 GCF_023864345.2 Schistocerca serialis cubense
TTAACCAGACAAATCGCTCCACCAACTAAGAACGGCCATGCACCACCACCCACCGAATCAAGAAAGAGCTATCAATCTGTCAATCCTTCGGTGTCCGGGCCTGGTGAGGTTTCCCGTGTTGAGTCAAATTAAGCCGCAGGCTCCACTCCTGGTGGTGCCCTTCCGTCAATTCCTTTAAGTTTCAGCTTTGCAACCATACTTCCCCCGGAACCCAAAAGCTTTGGTTTCCCGGAGGCTGCCCGCCGAGTCATCGGAGGAACTGCGGCGGATCGCTGGCTGGCATCGTTTATGGTTAGAACTAGGGCGGTATCTGATCGCCTTCGAACCTCTAACTTTCGTTCTTGATTAATGAAAACATACTTGGCAAATGCTTTCGCTTCTGTTCGTCTTGCGACGATCCAAGAATTTCACCTCTAACGTCGCAATACGAATGCCCCCGCCTGTCCCTATTAATCATTACCTCGGGTTCCGAAAACCAACAAAATAGAACCGAGGTCCTATTCCATTATTCCATGCACACAGTATTCAGGCGGGCTTGCCTGCTTTAAGCACTCTAATTTGTTCAAAGTAAACGTGCCGGCCCACCGAGACACTCACTCAAGAGCACCCTGGTAGGATTGCAACGGGGTCCGCCTCGGGACGCACGAGCACGCACGAGGCGCGTCGCACGCCTTCAGCTCGCCCCACCGGCAGGACGTCCCACGATACATGCCAGTTAAACACCGACGGGCGGTGAACCAACAGCGTGGGACACAAATCCAACTACGAGCTTTTTAACCGCAACAACTTTAATATACGCTATTGGAGCTGGAATTACCGCGGCTGCTGGCACCAGACTTGCCCTCCAATAGATACTCGTTAAAGGATTTAAAGTGTACTCATTCCGATTACGGGGCCTCGGATGAGTCCCGTATCGTTATTTTTCGTCACTACCTCCCCGTGCCGGGAGTGGGTAATTTGCGCGCCTGCTGCCTTCCTTGGATGTGGTAGCCGTTTCTCAGGCTCCCTCTCCGGAATCGAACCCTGATTCCCCGTTACCCGTTACAACCATGGTAGGCGCAGAACCTACCATCGACAGTTGATAAGGCAGACATTTGAAAGATGCGTCGCCGGTACGAGGACCGTGCGATCAGCCCAAAGTTATTCAGAGTCACCAAGGCAAACGGACCGGACGAGCCGACCGATTGGTTTTGATCTAATAAAAGCGTCCCTTCCATCTCTGGTCGGGACTCTGTTTGCATGTATTAGCTCTAGAATTACCACAGTTATCCAAGTAACGTGGGTACGATCTAAGGAACCATAACTGATTTAATGAGCCATTCGCGGTTTCACCTTAATGCGGCTTGTACTGAGACATGCATGGCTTAATCTTTGAGACAAGCATATGACTACTGGCAGGATCAACCAGGGAGCTGCGTCAACTAGAGCTGAGCAGCCGGCCGCCCGGGAGTGTGTCCCGGGGGCCCGCGCGAACACGCAAGCGTCCGCTCAATTATTCTGCAAACAGGAGGAGGCTGAGCTCCCCTGCACAATACACCTCGAAACCCTCTCAGGTCCCGGCGGCGCGCAGCGCCGTCCTAAGTACTTGGTCGGGTTCGAGAGGGGCGCAATCGCCCGGAGTTTGGCGAGTAGACGCTTTAGGTGCGACCACCCGTGCTCCCAACTGAGCTTGCCGCTGCCGACAGAGGCCCGGGAGCGTGCTGTCGTGGCATTGCCGGCGGGAGACAACACGCGCCACCTACGGTGGCCGGCAGCTCCAACGCCAGCGCCACAGAAGGACAAAAGCCCCACTTGGGTGCCGAAGCGAACTCTCCCAGCACAGCGCACGCGCCAACACGTCCGCACAGCTGCGATACAATCCACCTGCGAGAACCGCAGAGGCGACCGAGCAGCAGACGGCGTCGCGGCGCCGAGCGCCGGGCGGCGGCGCATCCTCAGCGCACACAGTCCTCAATCGGACCAGCACACTGCAGATGTCCACCGCGCTTCGCACCGGGCCCGCGAGGACCTACTTTGGCCGCACGGCGCCGCGTGCAGGGTGCGCCGGCGCGCAGCTGCGCCGCCTGCCGCCTCCGTCGGCCGGCGCGCCTGCCACTGGCCGCCCCCACCAGCCGGCTGTAGCGCGTGCGCCCACGCACCGCGCGGCCAGCACGCCGGGAGGCCCCCCCTCACCGGCCGGGGACGGTCCCACCCAGCCACCGCCGCGTATCGCTTCACACCCACATGCCATTCACGTTCGTGGGCATGGTGGGTATCGCTGAAACAACCGGTTGGTAGCTCAACCGATCGTCGCCATCACTGATTCACCTCTAGCGAGAACAACCGCACCACAACGGTTTACCAGTTCTTCATTTGCGTAACGTCACCAGCAAACGTAGACGTCCATCGCCATTTGCAAATTCAACGATTGTTGCATGCCTGTGTCAGGTGTCACGACACACTATGTCTGCCCACATACACGCAACAACATGTGCACGCTTCGCGAACACGTGGAAGGTGGCCCCCGTACGTATGCGATGTCCATTGCGCGAACGACTGTCAACCGGCCTCTGTCGCATGTCGCAGATGTGGAACGCAGTGCACCATGCTATCACGGTGTGTGAGAAGAGACGACTACGTCTGACAACACGCGCCACTACATCAACAGACGGCTCATGCTGATCGCCATCCACGGCATACCATACTTCAATCCAGCTCTTATAGGGAGACGACACGTAGCTGAGTGCACAATATTTGGACCGTATGGTTCGCCGTTGTTGGCGCAGTCGTGGTACGGTCACACATGTACCACGATGTATCATTCAGTACATGAGGACCAATGTGCAGTACAGTGTGTGATTTGGACGTACAACATCAGCGGACAGTTGACACAAGCCGTACCACAACGTAGGCTGTGCTTCGCCATGCGAATGCCAATGAACAACTGCGAAGGGCATTGAGCATGTACGTCCTGCTGCCATCCGCATTACAGTGTATAGCTGCAAGGTGTTTAACATGAAGCGATACTCTGGGGACCGGGCAGTGCGAGTAGCAAACTATATTGCGGGGGTTGCAGTTAGGCAACACTACACTAATTTAACGCGTCGTATGACAATTACAGAGCAGGTTAAGGCCCAACGTGTGTTGGGTTAAGGTACAATATAGGTTAGGTTAAGGTACAATATAGGTTAGGTTACGGTACAATATGGGTTAGGTTAAGGGACAATATGGGTTAGGTTAAGGGACAATATAGGTTAGGTTAAGGGACAATATGGGTTAGGTTAAGGGACAATATGGGTTAGGTTAAGGGACAATATGGGTTAGGTTAAGGGACAATTGGGTTAGGTTAAGGGACAATATAGGTTAGGTTAAGGGACAATATAGGTTAGGTTAAGGGACAATATAGGTTAGGTTAAGGGACAATATAGGTTAGGTTAAGGGACAATATAGGTTAGGTTAAGGGACAATATAGGTTAGGTTAAGGGACAATATAGGTTAGGTTAAGGGACAATATAGGTTAGGTTAAGGGACAATATAGGTTAGGTTAAGGGACAATATAGGTTAGGTTAAGGGACAATATAGGTTAGGTTAAGGGACAATATAGGTTAGGTTAAGGGACAATATCGGTTAGGTTAAGGGACAATATGGGTTAGGTTAAGGGACAATATAGGTTAGGTTAAGGGACAATATAGGTTAGGTTAAGGGACAATATAGGTTAGGTTAAGGGACAATATAGGTTAGGTTAAGGGACAATATAGGTTAGGTTAAGGGACAATATAGGTTAGGTTAAGGGACAATATAGGTTAGGTTAAGGGACAATATGGGTTAGGTTAAGGGACAATATAGGTTAGGTTAAGGGACAATATAGGTTAGGTTAAGGGACAATATGGGTTAGGTTAAGGGACAATATGGGTTAGGTTAAGGCGCAATATGGGTTAGGTTAAGGCGCAATATAGGTTAGGTTAAGCGACAATATGGGTTAGGTTAAGGGACAATATAGGTTAGGTTAAGGCGCAATATGGGTTAGGTTAAGGCGCAATATGGGTTAGGTTAAGGCGCAATATGGGTTAGGTTAAGGCGCAATATGGGTTAGGTTAAGGCGCAATATGGGTTAGGTTAAGGCGCAATATGGTTAGGTTAAGGCGCAATATGGGTTAGGTTAAGGCGCAATATGGGTTAGGTTAAGGCGCAATATGGGTTAGGTTAAGGCGCAATATGGGTTAGGTTAAGGCGCAATATGGGTTAGGTTAAGGCGCAATATGGGTTAGGTTAAGGCGCAATATGGGTTAGGTTAAGGCGCAATATGGGTTAGGTTAAGGTACACATTGTTGTAAGGAAAGGTGTATTGGGGGGGGGGGGGGGGGGGGGGCGGCGGCGGCGGCGGCCGGTTTGTTGATTGTGATTATAGTAAGTGGATGCCTGCGGCATCATCTGATTTGCCACGTCAGGATGCACCTTTGGCTCATGACAGGCGGCGCTCTGATTCCATGCTTGTGGCAGACCTGTGTCTTTCATTCCTGCCATTGTTTGTGTGCTGTGACAGGAGGCAGTATTGTGATGTTGGGTGTACCCCTGTGTAGGACGTGTGTGGGCCCTGTGTAGGACGTGTGTGGGTGTTGGTGGCTTAGCTGAGCAATGGTGGTTGTCGGAAGGGTGGGATATTCTGTTTTGTGAGTGGACCTCCCGGTCTGGTTATGATAGTGTGGATTGTCTAATGTGGCGGAGAGGATGCACTGGGTGTTGTTCCATGCTGGTGCTTACATATTGTCTCTGTGCCTGTTACAGGCAGAGAGTAGTGCGTGATAAGAGTGTCTGGCTGACGTGTGGTTGTGATTGTGAGCAGAGTCTTTCAGCATGTATACGGACAGTTGTATACATTATCTGTATTTTGATGGCTCTATCTATTACTAATCAGCGCCGTGTATACGTTTCATCCGGTTCCAGTCGAAACTGTTGTATCTCTGTACATTAGTGACACGGCGAGGCCGCCATGTAGTTACTCGTCTCGGCAGCTTCCACCG
>NW_026047881.1:17500-20000 GCF_023864345.2 Schistocerca serialis cubense
CCGCGCCAACACCGAGCAGACCGTAATGGGGCGAAAGTCAGCGGGGGATGTTGGTGCAGCCGTTTTCGGGAGAAGGGACGTCCGCGCGCGAAGCAGGCGTTCCGGAAGGGCGCGGGCCAGAAGGAAGAGATTCATCACTTTCACCAGGACTTCGTGCGGCAGACGCCGCAACTCCGCTGGGGTAAGGCCGTCCGGCCCGGCTGCTGATCCCCTGGGCGGCAACGCGGCGGCGACCTCCTCATGTGTGACCGGCCCCCACATGCACTCGAGAGCGACAGGCTCTGAGTGCGGGAGGAGGCGGTCACGAATGAAGCCCGCGGTGGAGATGGGCTTCTTGGTGAAGAGGTCCGCCCAGAAGTCCAGCAGACCAGGGATGGCAGGTGGCGGCTGGAGCAGGGTGCCATCCAAGAGGCCGCGCACGCATCGCGCACGCGACCGTCGGAAGGCATCCTGCGTTCTCGCGTACTCCCAGCGGCGCCGCTTGCGCTTCTGCGTCGGCGGCGCGGCAGGCGGCCGCTTCGATGGTTGGCGCGGCCGCTGTGTCCTGGTGATCGATCTCTCCCCTCTGGACCCGACCGACGCAAGGGCATCCGGGAGCATGCCCAGGATGACATCGGGCGGCGTGCCCCGCCCCAGACCGATGACACGATCCAGGGCAGAGAAACGCTGGGCGGAAGCGGGTAGCCCCGCCAGATGCTCCCAGATGGCGGCGTCAGTCGGCCCCTCCGGCGGCGGCCCGGTGGTGTCGGCCGCGAAGTCCTCGGCTGCGTCGACGGGCGGCGCAGCGGCCTCGCCCGCGTCAGGCAGCGGGCTCGCCGCTCCCCGGCGGGACGCCGGCTCTTCCCCCCGACCGATCTCAAGCGCCTCCATGAATTGGCGGACAAGCTGCTTGTGGGCAGCTTGCCGCCGTCGGCACTTGATTGCCTCAAGCGTTCGGTCGGGGAACATCCTGATGAGCTCTTGATTTACAAAGAAGAACCGGGCGTCCCTCTCGAGGAACAGTTCGGCCTCTGCCTTGGCGAGCGACAGGACTTCTTCTTCCGTCCACCTCGCGCGATGCCTCTCCGTGACGATCTCCGCGTTGGCGGCCGCAAGATGTTGGCGGCGGCGATGGACCCCGAGACCGTTCTTGGTTGTAAAGCTGCGGTGGCACTCACTACAGGTATACATAGCTGCAAAAGTTACAAGATTTTCGGCACGGCCGGTTGGCCGGCTAGGTGCTGGGGGAGTTGGGGTGGCACCTTCAGCGGAAGGGCCACCACTTATTCTCTGCTTACTGCCCCCAACTAAAAAAAAAAGGGATAGTGCGAGGGGGGGCTGGTAACCCCCCCAAGCCCCTGGTGCGGTCTTCCACTCTGCGAAATCAGCGGGCCCACGAGAAGGGGAGAAGACCGCAGGAGAGGAGAGGCTAAGAGGGCTAGGCCCATGTATTGCGCATCACTCTCCCTGTAACTATAGCCCAAGGAAGGCACCTCACAGCAGCAGCACGACTACATCAAGACCGCACTTCGAGAAGCCAAGTCCGGATGCAGCCACACCGCCGCCACTTGGCCACCTTAAGAGAGTCATAGTTACTCCCGCCGTTTACCCGCGCTTGCTTGAATTTCTTCACGTTGACATTCAGAGCACTGGGCAGAAATCACATTGCGTCAACACCCGCTAGGGCCATCGCAATGCTTTGTTTTAATTAGACAGTCGGATTCCCCCAGTCCGTGCCAGTTCTGAGTTGATCGTTGAATGGCGGCCGAAGAGAATCCGCGCACCCGCGCGCCCCCGGAGGAGCACGCTAAGGCGGACGCGGCCTCGCAGCAAGGAAGATCCGTGGGAGGCCAAGGCACGGGACCGAGCTCGGATCCTGCACGCAGGTTGAAGCACCGGGGCGCGAACGCCGCGCAGGCGCGCGCATCCTGCACCGCCGGCCAGCACGAGGCCAACCAACGGCGAGAGCAGACCACGCCCGCGCTAAACGCCCGCACTTACCGGCACCCCTACGGCACTCACCTCGCCCAGGCCCGGCACGTTAGCGCTGACCCACTTCCCGACCAAGCCCGACACGCCCCGATCCTCAGAGCCAATCCTTATCCCGAAGTTACGGATCCAATTTGCCGACTTCCCTTACCTACATTATTCTATCGACTAGAGGCTCTTCACCTTGGAGACCTGCTGCGGATATGGGTACGCACCGGCGCGACACCTCCACGTGGCCCTCTCCCGGATTTTCAAGGTCCGAGGGGAAGATCGGGACACCGCCGCAACTGCGGTGCTCTTCGCGTTCCAAACCCTATCTCCCTGCTAGAGGATTCCAGGGAACTCGAACGCTCATGCAGAAAAGAAAACTCTTCCCCGATCTCCCGACGGCGTCTCCGGGTCCTTTTGGGTTACCCCGACGAGCATCTCTAAAAGAGGGGCCCGACTTGTATCGGTTCCGCTGCCGGGTTCCGGAATAGGAACCGGATTCCCTTTCGCCCAACGGGGGCCAGCACAAAGTGCATCATGCTAT